>NC_142205.1:69133575-69305696 GCF_049639895.1 Pseudopodoces humilis | reverse complement strand
GCTGGCCTTTACCACTCTTCCTCTGTGCCACAGTGTGTGTCCTGAGAGCAATGGCCAAATTTATTGAGCTGCATCCTAGTAAAGATGACCAGTGCCTGATTTAATCCATGCTAGACATTGTCAAGAGCCTTAATTTTATGCCAAGTTCCTCTAGCCCAGCATCTTGTTTGCAAGTTTGAATTCAGACTTGAAATGAGTTTATACTTCTTTTAAGATTTTTCTGGTGCTCACTCCTTAAAGCCCTTTTTTGTCAGCCTGCCTTCAGCAGTAACACATAGGACAAGGTTTTGTTTTTTTATTCTTTGGCCCTACTTTACTTATTCCACATTGCATGGAAGAATCCCGGGCCAGGCCCATGGAGTCAGCAAAATCCTCCTGAATCTCCGGGTTTTGTTCCCATTTTTCTTTGTAATGTCTTTCAGTCAATTAGACCAAAATTGTAGAATGAAGTAAAAATCTTGTCTTCATTATAATGATCTCAGCAAGGAACAGCAAACAAAGAATGAAAAATCTCCAGCACTGTGGGAGCATCCTGCACAACCTGCAGTCTGCCCTTTCATAAATACAGAGAGAATGTGAAGTGCTAATGATACATTGGACACAGAAAACAGATGCCAGCAGGGGAATTTTTTACCTGCGTTATTCCAACGGAGCTTTTGAAAATAATTATGCCTTTTTTACACTATTTCAATAGGTCCTCACGCCTACTGTATTGCCATTGCACAATTCCAAGTATGAAATCACTAATTAAAATGTATTCACAGCAAGGTTATTTATTGAAATGAAATAGCCGGGGTGGACACAGAACACTCTTGGGACTGAATTAGCCTTTCACCTATCAATAAAGTACAATGAAGAGAGAGGGAGGGAAAAAGAAAATAAAAATAAAGGATCTCTGTTCCAAATTATTCTACTTTACTTGCGTGTTTGAAGAGTGACAGGTGAGAGAGGTGTGGTTGATTGCCATCCAGCAAAATTATTTAATGGTATTTCGCTTTTCCAGTAGCTAACAGGAGTCCTGTTTATACTGCAAATCTCAAAATGGAGAAAAGGTAGATGGAAAAAATGGTGAAAACCCTGTTGAAAAACTGTTAAGCAGAGAAGCTGCTGCTGTCCTAGGTATGAGACAGAGCAGCTCCCAGTGAAAAAGGACTTTTCAGTCCTTTCAGTCTTAAGATCAGTTGGGTGCCTTCCCTGTGTGAGCAAAAGGTGCTCACAAGTGGGAAACAGTAACGGGGAAGGTGCAGGGAGTACAATGCAGGTGAGATGAGTCTGTCCTTGGAGCTGTGGGATGTGATTTCCTGTGCCAGCCCTGGTGCATATACCCTTGGACTTCTACTGTAGAAACCTGTCATGAAAATTGATGGAGAGAGCTTTTTGTTCCTCATCCTCCATAACCAGTTCTTTTGTATTTGAGTTATTCTTTCGTATTTGTGCTAGGTCATCTTGTGGGATTATGAGCATTAGTCCAACTAGAGCCTTTAAAGCAACAATTGCAGAACAGTTACGGCAATTAAATTTGGAATTGTGAATGCAAGCATCATGGCTCTGATTTTCTAAGAACTTGCATACAATCAAGAAGCAACCTATATTGAGAGCACCAAATGTTCCATCAAAATGTTCTTCGTGTCGAATGTTGGGTGCTCATGAATAATCTGAAGCCAAGAAATTAAATATTTTATCCAACAAATAAGACAGAATATTAAATATATAACTTCAAACAGAACTGCTTGGTATCTCCTGCAAAGAGCCTGGAAATACGAGAGATTTTGTTTTCTCAGTGTGTGACTTAGCACAGCTTACACAAGGAGTAAATCAGGGCTTGGTTTTTTAGCTAGTTTGTATGTACCACAGGCTTTCCAAAGCCAGGCTTGGCATACATTATAACAGGGGGGAAAAAAATCTTTGTAAAGATTGGGAAAACTTTGTGTTTGGCATTCACCATGACCAACCTGAAGTTTTAAGACAGTTGTGGTTTTGGCTCCTCATCTTGGAGCGTTTTCAAAATAGCTGGTATTCAAGAAATGAACACTCAGCACTTTGGAAAGGCTTCCACGACATCAATATTTGTGGAACTCAGAGCCATCACTTGCTGCAGACAGTGTCAGTTCCTGTAAAATGAGCTAGAACGTATGGCAGCAGTGGGGAAAATGCCGAGTGTCAGTAAGGAGGGCTGTACTTGGATTGTCAGGGTCCCTTTCATTTGGCTTGGCACTCCTTAGGAAGCTCACTCCTGGATCACTTAGCTGCAATAGGATGTAGTAAGGTCTGTTTTTCTGCTCAGGTGTCCTTACCTTTTCCAGAGAACTTGGGACTAAAGAAAAACTCTTTTGGTGTAGGAGGACCTCCAGCTTTAATTCCAGCTGAGGACACAGCTTCAGCTCAGTCAATGCTGTTCATTTGGCTGGACCACTATGTTAAAGCAACATTAGGCACAAGAGAGCTAGGTGGAAGGGGTTCCTGACATCTCGCAGCTCGAGCAATTATGCAAATGCTAATCCAAACCTTTAGTGTTTTTGTGGACACGTTTTAAAACCTTTTATAGCATGCTGTTTCTTTTGCTTGTGTGCTTTCTGGTGGCAGTGCCTCTCATAATTAGTCTCTCCTGAATAGGTCCCTAAAAGTGCATAAAAATCACCTTGGTCATACTCATAATCTATTATAGGCAATCCACTAATTTTTGACCTTCCATTTCATCTTGTTATAGCTAATACATTTTTGATGGCCACCATGAAATTGTTTCAGAGACTACAAAAGCATTTCAAGTAACAATAATCCTTTTCAAGTGCCCATTACTGACTTTGGTGAGGTGAACAAGGAGTCACTCTCTACATTATATATATTATTCTTTGCTTGTAGGTATTTTGCCAGGCACTCGGGACAAAATGCCGCTTTCCAGCTCCAAATCTCACGTGAAACAAAGACTGAGATGAAATCTCTTGGGTTACATGGGTGGCTAGGGTACGGCATGTCGTGCTTTTGGACAGACTTGCTCAAAAAAGAGTTGAAACCAAACGGGATCAAATGGGGTTGTGCTTTGTTCCCATCACATTTTTATATTTCCATTAACCAAATGCTAATAACCACATGGTCCAGCAGTCTCATCCTATGGTAGCAAATCAACATACCTGCATACATGAACCTGTGTACACGAACAAAACTTGAGAGCAGGTGTTCAAAATCATTGAAAGACTGCTTTTCTCATCAGAATTTCTGAGCAGGAGCTGTGCTGTTTACAATGATTAAGGTGTTTTGGTTACCTGCAGTCATTCTTTTTTACACTAGAAATTTTGGTCCTCGACCTTAACAAAAGGAAAATTGTAGTCAGTGTCCCACATCTGTTCAGCCTTCTCGAGGCAATTGTGCTTCTGCCCAGCCACACTGTGCTGTTATCAAACATCACCTGAAATGACAGCTGGAAAGCTGCTCCTGGAGAATTTGTATCCACACGTAGGGCTGCACACATCCATTTAGCAGGTAAATAGGCATTTCCATGGATGCTTTAATACCCTATTATTCTGCAAAACCAGATACCACAGCACTTTTATGGGGGAAGCTTGGAGTCGCTCCTTAATTATTTTGCTAGATGCTTACATAAAGTCCTGTAAACTTCAAGAAATATATATAATGTTCAATCATGTGGCAGTAATACTGGTGTAGTGCTGACAGAAAAGGCTATTGGTATCCATCTGGGAATGTAATTTTCAGCTTATTTACTGGCACGGAACAAACTATCTTCTTTTCTCTCCTTTTCATTTTCTCTCTCGTGTTTTTGGTTCTTTTTTATGGGTATTAATTTGCTCTTTGGCGCTCGAACCCTTTTTCTGTGTCCACCCTTCTACTGTTCTTGCTTTGAATATATTCTTAATTAGCATTCTTAAATGTCCATTTATAGGTGTGCCATAGTAGGTGGGGAGGACTGAGGGAAAAACAGCACTAAAAGGGCATAGCTGTATTCAAAGGAAAGAAAAAGTGCAACTTCAAATCTTCTCGCTTTCCATTAGGTTTTGCCATTGATTTCTGCATTAGCTCATTCACAGTGATCCTGAGTTTAAAGTTAAATTATGTTGTCTGTTATAAGTAGAGAGCTTTAGACCTCAGTTCAGCAAAACAAGTCTACTTATATATTTAAAGCTAAGCATGTGCTAAATTTCGCATTCAGCTAGGATTTTAATAAGCTTATAGAATTTACACCTTCGTTTTAATCCTGTCATGGCTTTGCCTGGCTTGAATCCAGGAGTGTCTTGTCTTAGAAAAAGCTAGAAGGAATCAGCAAACAAAACTATATGCAGCAATATCTTCCTTTTGGAATATGTATGTGATGGTGGTTAACAATTGTGGCTATAGCAGATGAATGAGCTAACTTGGTTCAAGTTGAAGAATAAATGGCACCTGCAATGAAATGGAACAGAAGTGGTAACAGCTTATTGTGAAATGCATAGAATAGAGGCCAGATGGCTGTAGGGGGGTGTATGGTACATATTTGCTCCCTAAAGTCCAAAGAGCAGGGTCTGAACATAACTGGGTACCTGTAGAAAAAGAAGAAATCCGATCCCACGGTGTTCTTTAAGAAAGGCAGAAAAGCCAAAGCAAGAGCTGTGGCTAAAATCTGGAGCTCAAGAAACTCAAATGCAGATACACTTCTAAGACTCCAAGTTGTGTGGTTATTTTTTTCTCACTTAGAGGTTGATAAAGTAACTCCCTCCCTCATTCATGTCTCTGGTTATTTTTGCCAAGGGGCACTTGACTGAAGCTATTGATCTCAGTGCCGAATTAACATGTTTTGCAGGGGTTAATGCAGTTTTGTTATGATGGTTCCTGTTGCTTGTAGATCCATAAACATGCCTGTACTCTAAAGGAAGGCACAGAGTATTTTTCAGTCATGAGATGAGGTGGTTTCAGTAGAAACTGTGACTATTTACTGGAAGAAAGTGCCCTGCCCATATGAAAATATGCCCCTTGAAATAAATGTGATGTTTGTGTTGTAGTTGTAATAATGGAAGATGAGAAAAATGCAACCTGTGAGACCTTCTGAGTTAAATTAGAAACAAGAATCGCTCTGAAGCGTGTGAATAATTTGGAGAGAAAAAAACCCTGCTTTTCTGGAAATTTGGGTATTGAGTTCAGTCTTACCTAGAAGCTCATAAAACCAGTATATTTTTCCTTAGAATAAGGCTGTGAGGCAGACCAGAGATTGCATGGACATGAGGGAATTTAGCCCTCAGCTGAAAGAGTTGTCCTAAGCTCTCCAGTCAATACAACAAAAAAAGCCCAGAAAACCCTGCTGAAATTCACATATCCATTTCTAAATTTCACAGAAAAGCGTGCCAAGGGCTGCAGTGCCACTAAGGCATTCTAAACTTGTAAAATAAGGGAAAATAAATGCAGCTTAAAGGAGTACCAAAAAGCACAGCATGTACCAAGTTCTGATTTGGATTAAGAGAATTTGCTCTGACACCACAAAAAAGTAGAATGATAGAGGCGAAAGAGAAAGTGTCTGTGGTTTACTGGCTGTCCTGCCTAAATATAAACTTTCAGTTAATTTTTAATTTGATATTTGGAACAGAAACGTTCTGAACATTTCACTAAGTAACCCCTACAGGAATCCAGGTGGTAGCTGGATTTCAATATGGATGTGATGAAAGATATAAATTTAGATGTCCAGAGTAGGCTGGAATGTGATGTCTCTCATAAAGAAACATATTTAATGTGGGTGTTGACAGAAGCACTAATACAATTGATGCTGCTAACTTACCTTCCAACAAAAGCAGAAAAATCACAAGAAACAAGCCTGCTGCTTTGTCTCAGTTGAAAGAACAAATCTTATTATTACCCAGATACTAAGGCTAAGAGGAAAAAATAACAGATGTGTCTTATTTTGTCTGTCTGGGTCTAAAGCTGTTATTTAAACAATATAACCTTCCACGTGGAATGTTTGAGAGAGAAATCCCTGGTTATTTAGTCTCTTGGCATAGAAACAAGGCACAGTGTAGAAAGTCTCCCCTCTTGTCTGGTTTAAAGTGTTGAGTTTCATTCACTTTAGAATCCCAGATGAGCCGTGGCTTAAAGATCATAAGCAAGGCATAATACCAGGGTTACGCTGAGATGAAAAGTATTATAGTCCCGTACTTCTCATAACAATTAACATATAGTAAGTTCTCATCTAACAGGTTCCATAATTTAGAGATCTGCAGCGTTCAGGGTTATTGGCACGGCCAGAAAGAAGTCTTAGACTGGCCAGTATGGACTATTTGAACTCAAAACCTGGGTCCTTTGAAATCTGGAACTTTTTTAGAGCAGCACTATCTTTGTTCATTAGGAGATAGGGCAATACGATAAAACTCTCTGGTGATTTTCTTTTCAGTCAAAGAAACGATTCACAACCACTAAAATTAGATCAGGACCTCGACTTTAAAAGCTGAATGCAGCCAGAAGTGAGAAATAATATATCAAATTCTATAGTTCATGGATTCTTTATGAGAGCAAATTTAAAGACAAAAGAGCACAAAGGAAGATCCATTGCAAACCTGCAGACTTTAACGTCTCAGAAGGATTTAGCGCTCATCTTTCTAGTCATGTACATGCTGACAGTGCTGTGTGGATGTAATGGAAGGCAGATCTGATTTCAGGTGGCAAAAATTGCAGTATTTAGAGAAGGTCAGATATTTTATTCTTCTCCCTCATAATTTTATTTTTCAGTTCTTGACCAGAAAAACGAAACACATCTTGTTGTAAACACCCAAATGCTTATAAGTCCTGAAGGGTACTAAAACAACTCCACCTCCCCTGAAATCTTTAACTCATTATGAATAGCATGCATCAAATTTTAAACAAGTCTGATCTTTTCTAACATTTTAAGGGCACATTTAAGGCTTAATTGCAGAAACACAGAGAAATTAGAGTGTGGGCTTACCTTGTATTAGGTACTGCTTGTGTGAGAGCTCTTGCTCAGGGGTGAATATGAGGTTGTATACATCACTTTGGAGAAGCTTATTGCCTGTGAGATTAAAATTCTTATATGAAAGAAAAATCGTAACATATTTATAAAACTTCTGATAAAAGCACAATTGAAAACAACATATTTCCAAAAGCTGTAATTACTTAATAACAAGAATGCATGAGAAAAAGCTCAGGAGTAGTTTCTCTTTATCCATGAAAGTCCCTTGGGAAGGTCACAGAATCACAGAACGGTTTGGGTTGGAAGGGACCATTAAAGACCACCTAGTGCAGCTCCCCTGCACTGAACAGGGACATTCTCTGCGAGATCAGGGTGCTCAGAACTCTGCCTGGCCTCGAATGTTTCCAGGGTTGGGACATCTGCCACCTGCTAGGCAGCCTCTCAGGCAGGCAGGACAAGAGGAGAACTCATCTCTTAAACAGTCAGTAGATCCCAAAGGGACCTAAATACAACTTGTAGGTCTTTTATTGGGAACTTGTATCTGAGCTTTGGCTCGTTTACACACTCCTGTGGGGAAAAAACATTGGACTTGTTGATTTTCTGCAGACATTTCTTTTCAGGAACCCCCCTCACGTGTACTTGATGTCCCTAAATGATTATCTGTGAGAAGTATATGGATGTAGGACAAGTTTGAACAAAGCACAGTATTTGTTGTCTTTGCAAAGCAGGGGGGGTTTATTTGCCGGATAAATCTGTGAGGTCATGCAATGCTCAAAATAAACTCTCCCTACAGCATTAAATATAATTGTTATGTGGCTGATATAATATCCTAATCAACATCTTATCTGAGGTTTATACAAGTGTTGTTATAAACAGGCAGCTTTAACCTTCATTGATTTCAAGGACTCCGTCATTATCCATTTTCCAGGGTGAGGTCTCTAATTACTGAGCATTCTGGTGCCTAATTTCATGTGATAGGCCTGAAACTCATAGATAAATGGTTTCACATCATTCTGAGGACAAAATCGTTTCTAGAGAAAACACATTTGGAAGAAATATCTACAGGTAATACCTAAAGCCATACACTTCACATAGGAAAATATCATGCAAATGAGGCTTGCCTACTATTAAGCCACCAAGAAGTTTCTTCTGTCTGACTTTTTTGGCACTGTGCTAAGAAAGCTCCACCACAAGAGGTGATTTTTTTCACCATTTTGGCCAAACATCTAAACATAAGGCACACTGCACTAACAGGGAGGTCCATTATTCTTTGAGGTGATTTCCTTGTGCCCTTGGCTATTTGCTTTGAAGAAAGCACGCGGGTTGTAATTTCAAAATACCATTTTTCTCTGTAAGAGCACTGTACCTGCTAACATAAGCTTCTCACCTAGTGGCAGAATGAATACTTTGGCATCTTGCAACTGACATCAAACTTATTTCATACCTCTTTTTTTTTTTTCTTCCTTGGCAATATTTTGCTATGATGTTCTAAGTATACAAGCTGAGTGGCTTTCCCAGTCTGGAAACATCAGGCAGGGGCAGACATCCCTACAAATGGGCTCTCACTAGGGAGATGGGCAAGAAATAAGCCTTCATCCTACTGAAAACACATGCAAACTCTTATTTTTTCCATAACCAAGAAGATCTTCAAATATCTGTTTATTCCAGGTTCCATCTTGGAGCACGTGCGCAGCCAGGAAAGCTCTCTGTCCAAACAGGGGTTTATTAACCCCAGCCTGGGTATTTCTCCTCCACCAGTGCCATTAGGAAGGCAGCCAGGTGTCAGATTCTTAGCTCAGGCACTACTTGTTCCTCCCAAGCACACATTTCCACCGGTGAAAAGTCAAACCATCAAGGCTTTTTTGTGGCAGTTATAAAACTCTCCTGTTCTTCATTACCCTCTGCCCAAGAGCAGCTACGCCTGAAACAACTGGTCAGGCTCAGCTTAAAGAGCCTTGGGGGCTGTTGAAGTCATGGCTTTTCATTCTTGCTATTCAGCAAGAGGACTCAATTGCAAAACCCGGGGTGCCAAATTGGAAGTAAATTTCTGTTTTGACCTTTCTCCAAATGTCAGCCCTTAAAAAGCTGCGCTTGTACCCAGCCCACTCCTCAGGTACCCTGTAATCAAGAGTGTGTCACTGGCCTGTGTCCCACCCCAGCACCCAGCATGTGATAGGATCTGCACTGCCACGGTCTAACAGGGGCAAGAGGAAAAAGGAGCACGTAAGAAAATGCCAAGCAAATAGTTTTGACCTATGAATTATGCGCTCAGTTGTGCGTGAAGTTAACATAAAAATAATGCAGCCTTACAGGAAAATGCTCTAACAGTGCATGAGGCTGGGAAATCTCCTGGCCTAGGAGAAACGTCTTCTTAAATGGACTTTGGTTTTGGAAGTCAGGCTTTGTCTATGTATTCATCTCATGTCTTTCTTAATTCCATCTTTATGAAGATGGATTCCTAGTATGTCGCAATGTAATTGTGCAGGTTTCTTAGAACTAGTGGAAACCCAACCTCTTGTATCATGTGTAAAAGAATCTCTGATGCCAGAAACAGCAGTTTTGTGTCTAGGAACTCCTGGAAAACATACCAACGTTTTCCTGCTGATAAAAAATGTATTAGCTGGAAAAAGTCCATAGATATGACAGGTATAGATATCATTGAAGTGTCTAGATGGATCAAACCCACTTTGAATTCCTTTAGTAAGGACAATAATGCACCCTTTGTGACAAGAAAGATCCTTTGATACCAGTGTTTTTTATCCTTTCCCTCTTGTTCTTGCATCATAGAGAGAACAGAAACTATTCTTAGGTGCCACAAAGAGTTGTGGTTCTGCTCCTTCCCAGATATCAAGTTTCCTGGATTTTCTATTTTCTTCCTATTCATGGTGTAGGGCACACACTTTATGACCAAGATCAGATATTTTGCCTGAGAGAGAGAGGGGGCTGTTATTTCCCAACAGCTATCAGAGTTACTGCTCTAGCTTGAGGGGCTCAAAGAGATTCATTCCTCTGTGTGTGTCCTGTGATATTCCAGGCATCTATACAGGGTCCTGCCATTCCTTAGAGAAAAAAGCCTACTGTGAAACTTGGAAGAGTTGGGTCCTAAAATCTCAAAAAATAACTTGTCTAGCAAATGTCATGATGCTAAGTGTGTTGATAATGGTCCCCTGCTGATGTCTAACCTGTGCCCACAAAGAACAGGAACGCTAGCAATGGATCGGTGTACGTGTTGTTCCTTGAGTCCAGATATTGGGGTCTGAATGGTTTTTTATAGCTGAAAGTCACCCAGGTGATTTGCACTGAGCCTGGAGCAGGTGTGTGTGCAGGCAGCAGCTGCTCACTCTCCCGGATTCACACACATTTCCACAAGCAATTGTAATGTTTCTTTGCAGAGGGTGAGGCTGATGTTACAGAAATGCAGAGCCCTTGCAGCAGCAGCAGCAGCCACTGGCAGGGCCCTTTCCTCCATCAGTACGGGAGAGTGGGAGGGCTGTGCATCAGCAGAACCTCGAGCATGACTTGGATTTGCCATTAATCATTCATCTTTGCATAGAATCTTAAAAAGGGCTCAGGCTCTGGCATGCCTCCTGTTTGGGTAGCGGGCCCTGGCATTAGCATTCAGAGCCCATGCAGGTTGTCTCGGGTTTCTAGACAGTGCAAGGTTACAGCAAAGCTGTGCCCCTGCTGTGTCTCACAGCGATGTGAGCAGGAGCCGAGCGCTGCATCAGGCTGACTGCTGGAGGAATTCAGCACAGCTAACAAGTGAGAGGAACCCCCTGAAATCAGGCTGGCCAGTGCACACTCACGGGAGCTATCAGAAATACGGCAGAGGGTGAGCTTGGTTGTGTTGAAGCTACTCCTTAAGAAAGTGCCACCTTCCCTTGGTTGAGCCTGGAGGTCACCTCCGGAGGGCTGAGGTGGTTTCACCCAATCCTTGGAAAAGCACATCTGCCAAAGGAAGAGGATGCATTGCAGAACTCTCCCTCTGCTCCTCATCTCTTTGCAGTATCTCAGTAACTCAACCTTGCTCACACACAGAAAATGTTCAGTTATTTTCATTTTCTGCTTTAGGTTTTTAAAACCTTCCTTGTTCCCCACACTCTGAACACAAGGGGCCAGGGTCAGTGTGGGGAAAATGACCCAATACCTTGCCCCAGCTAGTTTTACTTCAAAACTACGATGCAAATAACTGGGACACGAGGACTCTATGGGTAGTGTAGCGCTCAGTGGTTCTGGCAGAATTATCGATGGACTGCAGAGCAGTTGGATGAGAGCTCTGCTTATTGACTCTGTGTTGTTATAAGGAGCCATAGATTCAGTAGTACATCCATCCTTTTAAATTAGAAGACACATTACTTCTGCAAATGTATTATTCTGCATACATATGTGTAGGAAGCGAGCCCTGCATTTCAAGTCCCACCAAAGTGATTCCTGTGTATAATATTTTCGAGATAGATGTATCAGCAGACACAAGACAGCTATTAAAGTACTGGGGGATGTTTTGAGAGGAGAGGCACATAACTAATGTATTGCTGGTAAACACTTTGTCTCCTAATGTCATTTGTTCCATGCTGGTACTCAAGCCATGCCTTTCATTTCCCATTGTGATTAAAACCAGGCGGGTGTTTAGCTACACAAAGGCAGAGTGCTAATGCTCAGCGCTGTTTATCAAAACATGCATATGCATTTCATCCCTGTAATGTGTGAGCCAGAGAGTGATCAGAGCTTAAATCCTCGACTGTGGGCTCTGATTTTGATTAGTGGCGCTTACACACTGAGGCAGAGACATTTCTTATTATATGATCTACATTTCAACTCCATTTGGCATAAAGGTAAAATCATTTTTCCGCGCACAAAAACTGTAAATCAGATAAGAATTGATTGTATTTGTTGGTTTAATGAAGTAAGATAGTGGATTTCTGACTAATGCATTGGAAAGTATTTATATAATAGAGAGTTCTGCCATCATAAATCACTTTGTGGCGAATGCAACCATTTTTTATTGGAGGTCACCAGAGTTAGCAGCAAAATCAATTCAAATCAAATCACAGAGCTGCTGTATACAGCAGGAGACTGCAAAGGAATTAATACACTTAGGTATTTGCTCACTGGGCATGCCTAAATTAAATATTAACAGTTTGCATGAGGATGAAGACATCTTGCATTACAACCAGTTCATGTGTTCTCATGCCATGCCAGTCCTGCTCAACAGAGACTGGAGGAGTTTACATTTCCAAAATCAGACTGCATCCTTTTGGCTGAAGAACACATGGATGGTGTTTTTTCCACTGCATGGACCAGGAGCCAGTTTTGAAAATGTGATGAACTGCTCTCACAGTTAAATTACTTCTTTTGGCGAGAAAAGTTCAGCCCTGAACTTTTAAGCGGTTTTTTTCATGTTATCTAATTAATACCCACAGAGCGAAATTGCTGCAGTGGGTGTTGTCAAAGCCATTTCTGCTTCCTCTACAGCTCAAGTTCAGAGTCTGCTATCTCATAATTCTGGTTAATGAGAGAATTGTGAAGCACAAGAATATTTTCCCTCTTTAGCGGAACCAGAACCTGGCACAAGGATAAGTTGCATGGAGGCGTAGAATGATTGCTCTTAAACTTGCTTTCCTCAGTAAAAACAGGATCGGTTCTCCAAAACTGAAAAGTCAAAACTAGTTGGGAGGCAAAACCTAAAAAAGCCTGTTTCTCCTGATATCCTTTTTTCCATTTGGGAAAAAATAAACAGACATTTGTTACTCTGCCCATCCATGAAAAAGGATCACCATGTGTGTTTAACGCAGATTTACAGCTTGGTGTACTTGTGCTGCTGAAGATCCCAGAATGGCTTCCAGTACACGTGTTATCAGATCTTAATTGCTAGTTCACATACCAGCAATACTGCAGACCTTCTAAACTTCTAAACTACAGCCCTGTCTAGCAGAAAGGTCTCTGAGCAGGCATTGTTCTGAAGTGCCCTGTTCCAGGGAGAGAAGCTGTAAACTCAACGACAGGAATAATTAGAATGTCAAACAGATGAACAGTAAGTCAGTTGCTGGCCATACAACTACAGGATGTATTTAACAAGTCAGTGATCTAAATTTAAAAGCACAAACTCCAGTCACGTGGACTGCATTTAAGTCTTTTCCTGGGTTCTGCAATTGCATAAATGTAATTAAGGAACAGAGTAGTTATTAGGGGAATTAAATAAGGCAGGAACTCAGTCCACTTTTTCCTTTCTCTTATGAGTTAGGCTTCAAGTCATGCACAAGGGACGTTGGGAACCTAATCTGCTCTTTATTTACACCTGTGTAGCTCCAGTTGGCCTTAAGCCTGAAATGCCATGAAGAGAACAGAGCCGCTTCTCCCTGAGCTGCGGCCCCTTGAGCACAGTAACACAATAAAAGGGGAAGAAGCTACATAAAATTAGATGAAGAAAGCCTTAAACCAATCCCTGAGACCCATGGACTTGCATGAATTAAACAAAATCACTTTGAGGTGTGCTAGATCCTTCCTTGTGCTTCACATCACAGGGGATACACGCTGCCATCTACTCATTCCGTAAATAAGCCGAGTCAAAGGGAATCAGGCTAATCTAAAGCATTCCCAAATTTCTGATAGGTACCTGGTAAAAATGTAAATGAACTGTTCATTCCAGAAGCTAAAACTTGATTATATCATTATATATTATGAATTATAAATGCATATACCTTATACACTTTTAAATACAGGCATTAAGTATAGAGCTATATATATTTTAAATTATAAAGAGGCACACAATGTTTCAACGCTAATGGGTGATTAAAGTGAAACAAATCCGTGTTTAACAACTACAGTGGGTGAACTTTTTCCTCCAGTTACTGTTAACTCCTAAACTCCTGCTTTGCTTGCAAATTTGGGTTGCCCTGAAGGCTGGGAGAAAGCTGTGCTTAGAAATAGGGTGTTAAAAATTCTGGAACACGGGGATAAGGCAGGGGCCTACTGGGAGCTGACTAATGGAGTGTTTCCTTGCACATCTCAACACCCAGGGCAGAGCAGGTTGAAGTCTGACTGTGGTACATCGTACCAACAAAAAGCTGATTCTCTTAATGCTACAATGAACTTGACTTCTGTGAAACATTCATAACCTGCAGCCTCCTGCATGGTGCTTTGCTGGAAAAGCCATGCCTGATGTCTTCTGCTGTAACACATTAAGCTTAATGCGGCTGAACTGGATTCTGCAAAGTGGGTAGGCAGTGTTTCCTGCGCTAAATTTACCTCTGACAGAGAGGTTACTCAGACTCAACCAATATAACTCATCATATGATGCATTATTCACAGTAATGGATTTATTCTTAATCCCATCAGCTTTATCGCCAAAGAAATGGGGTGGGCCTTTTGAGGGAAGCTAATCTTCAAGATGTTCACAAAAACTCTGCTGGTAATTGCCAGGAAAAGCATCGATTGAAGGTTTGGTAAAGCTTCCCTTCAAAACTGGGCCTAATTTTTCTAATCTTTGCATAACACGTTTCTCTCAAGTTTATTTTGGCCTATGTAATCCTGTTCAGCTTTTCCACTACTGCTTTCCAAGATGGGGCTTTTGGAAACTGGTAATAATTTTGTGCTTCTTCAATGCGTAAAGTGCTGCAAAATACAGAGTAGAAAATATGCCAGGTTTAGCGCTGGTGCAAAACTCTTCTAAATTCCCCAAACTACTTCTGCTAAAGTCTAAAACATGGGCTGTTTTACTGCATGAAGACATTTTGGATTTTTTAACGCGTTATCAATTATTTTGTAATCAGCTGCCACTTACCAGACTTTAATTAGAGGTTGCTCATACCTCCAGGTTGTGTGGGTGAGGTTACAGGTAGTAAAAATGAGAATACTGTTATTACTAATGACTGCATGGTGTAACAGCCCAGGAAATACGATTTTAAATATCTAGCTGGGATTTAATAGAACAGCTTGGTGATATTGCTTGTGATCTACAGTTAGGATCTCAAAGATCTAGTGCCCACCAAACCAGATAAGTCACAGAGAGCACTCTTGTAAAATAACCTGAACAAGCAGCCTGCCCGCGTTGCGCAGCTCCGCAGGTTTGGCTACCGCGGACAGCAAGGGGTCAGGGACGCAGCTGCCCCACCTCCATCTCCCGTCACCGCTGTTGCTTCTGGTCTTTAATCGTTCTCCTTTCCACAGCCCCCATCATTTCCACATCCCTTTCTCGCTGATCTTGGGCATTTGAGGGGAAGAGAGCCGGGACCGCCGGGCCGGGAGCGCCTGAGGGCGGGAAATGGCGGCTCGCGGGCGGGCGGGCGCCTGAGGGCTGGGGCATGGGGCTGGCGGGATGAGCCGTGTAAATTCCTATTATTTACCTGTAAGAACCTCCGAGGTGGGAGATGGACACAAGGCGGCTTGGGGCAGGCGAGTATTAAAATAACCCAATCAGCTTCGCGTGATCCTGGCGAGCTCCGGCCTTTCAGCCGGGCGGCGGGAGCGAGGCTGAGGGCGCGGCGAGGCGCGAAGGCGGCGGGGCCGAGCGCTGAGGCGGAGCCCTCGGTGCGGGCGCCGTCGAGGAAACACGGTCTCCCGTACCGGGGAAGGGGAGCTGATTAGAGGAGAGGGTAAGGATGGACGGGATTTGTTTGCGGTGCTGAAGGCGCGTGTGTTTGATTAGCTTGGTAGGTGAGTGTTGTCGGTGTTCAGGGAGGGAGGGGTGCCACGGGTAGGCCGTGATGGCTCGGTGCTGAGGGCTCCGGAGCCTCCCCGGTGGGCTCTAGTGGGTGCAGCCTTGTGGTGCCACGGTGCAGGGGCTCTCAGGGCGGCCAGGGTGGTGGGGACCCGACCTCAGGGGTCTCTTGGGGCTGTCTGGGCTGATGTGGTTTCTGTCTCCTTCCCTGGGGGCTACGGTGAGCTTTTTGGCTTCGTACTGAATTTTTGGTTCCCTCTTTCCCCCCTTAACACGCCTTAACGGCAGAATAGCTAGGTCAGAAATGTATTTGCTATATACAATTCTAATGTATTGAGAGGATAGAGGATGCCATTAATTCACGTGTTTGAGCAGCTTGGTTAACTTCCCAGTTAACACAGGCACTGGTGTGTCTTCTAGCCATGGGGGGCAGCCTGATATCTCTCTTCCAAAATATCTCCCTGAGGTATATGTGTTATGTGTCACTGTGTGTGTTAAGTGCATTTGAGAACAGTGACAGAAAGCGTTATTTATGTCTTGATTTATTTGAAGTCTGCAGTGCTATGTAAATTCTGGTATGTATGTCCAAGTCGGGCACTTTCAGCTTCAATACTGAAACGCTCGAGCTGCTGTGAGGCAAGAGATGAAATGCCTTCGAGTGCCAACCAGGTGTTGCAGGTGAACCTAAGATAAAAGCAGACCCATGTATTCACTCAGGCTGCTCTTTCCAGCTGTAAGGGCACAGGGCTAATTAAGAATTCCTTTATCCTGGCTTCTTTATTACCATTGTCTCGGTTTTCTTATCGGGTAAACTTGTGCAGTTGTATTGATGGCTTTTCTTAGCCTTTAGTTGCTGAAGTAAAAATTAAAATGTTCTTACTGTATAAAATAACTACGACATTTTAGGTATAATACTCTTAAGCTCTTACCCTTCTTTTGGGTAATTCTGAAGCAGCTTTGGGCTGTTACTTTTTCAGCTGACTTCAAGGTTACTCTGTATAAAAATCCACGGCTGTTTTTTTCAGCGCAAACCTACCAGATTATATGTATCTCAACTGAGTTACATTTTTGCCTAGCTCTTACTCTTAGGTACAGAACTATCTCTAACGGAAGCAAATAGTTTTAAGTTCTTTGGGAAGTTCTGTGCCTTCTGTAAACTGGCAAGCATCTGCTTAGAAATACCTTGATTTTAGTGTTGCCTCAGACAAAAGGGATAAGGATTAGGTCCTACACTGTAACTACAGAAAATGAGCAGAAAAGGAAATGAAAGGTGTAAGCCTAGACAAAACTTTGCTGTTGGTAGCAGGAAGACGTAGTGTTTTGTGTGAGGGCTGTGAAACTTTCTCTTTTTGGAACAAGTTGTTGATACAGTAGTTAAAGTACAAGGTAACTGCAGAGGGCTGAGCCACTGGAGTGTGTAAGGAGGGGGAAATGAATGAATGCAAAAACTTACCGCAAGCCTTGAAAGCTTTTAAAGCTTTGTGTACAAGAAATTTTCTTTTTTGCCAGCCAGCCTCTGTCCTGGAGCCTTGAAATGTTTGGGCTCTGGGTTTTGTGACACCATTTCACATCCCATTAGGGCTTAATACTGGCTTTGTAAATGCACGTTGGGGACTTTTCAACAATGACTTTTCAAGTCAGACTTATAAATCAGTTCAGAAGATGTTGGGGAGGACCCTTAAAGATTTTGGCTGCTCGGGCTCACAGCCTCCCAAATCTGCGGGTCTCTCTGAAAGCAGCTTGGCTTCCCCGTGGTCAGGTCGTGTTACAAACCCCACTTTGTGCTGAGTCTCAGATCGGTGCACAGCAGGGAGAAGACCTCGGGTTTGACACAGCAAAATGAATCTTTATCTAAAGAAAGCACATTTCTCTCTTTTGGATGCAGTTTTGAGAGCCAGAGTACAAAGTATTGACTGGACCCAGCCAGTCATGGGTGGTGATGAAATGCTCCAAATCCCTGCCTGGGAAAGCTGTTAGAAGAAACTTGTGTCTGCTTCTGACCCTTTCCTTTCTCTCTCCTGGTGAGAGGAGATGGTCCTAGCAGCCTGCAGCAGAAATACCCCTCTGATGGGAACTGACAGCTCTTCAACCACATTCCCTAAACAATACCCATAACAGAGAAAGGCAGGTCATGTAATTTTGAGTGTTGCCCATCTTAAACAAGGCTGAAGCTGAGGACTTTTCTTAATTGCCAAAACGACAATGGTTTCTATTCTGCAGGGACATCCACTTCAGAAACTCTTACACACTGGTGTTTGTCAATGGCTGAATGTAAAAAATCAACGCATGCAACGCCGCACAGAATGACTGTCATGAGGGTTCCCTCCTGTGACAAGGAGTCTAAAAGCTACAGTAGCTGAAAATTTAATGTCCATTGTGGTGTGGAAGACTCGCTTTCAATTAAACTAGGTGTAGCTCTTAATGGAAAGTTTAAAGGGGGAGGAGTTTTCTTCATGACTTATCTGCAAATGTGTGTGGACTACTTTGCAGTTCTATTGGTGTTTCCCATTTTTTGCTCCGAGAAGCTGTGCCTGCCCCATCCTTGGCTGTGTTTGAGGCCAGGCTGGATGGAACTTGGAGCAACCTGGTCTAGTGGAATGTGTCCCTGCCCATGGCAGAGAATTGACTAGATGGGCTTTAAGGTCCCTTCCAACCCAAACTGTTTTGTGATTTCTCTTTGCATGCTACAAAACAGAAACCTAGCACATTTTGTGGTGAATATGAAGTGTCAGTTGTCTTTTTCCCTTGTGGCAGTGTTTTAATGAAATTCTCCAGGTACTTTTCATTCAGTTGCTCTGAGCAAACATAATAAAAATCTGAAATCTTTCTCATGATTAATGGATGTGTGGGCTGCAGAAAAGCCTTCTTTCACATGGCCAGTGTCTGCTTCAGTCAGTAGTTGTGGAAGAATCAAAAACCCAGTGCATTGAGCCAACTTCTACATGGGCTGCACAGCAGTCCAACAAGAAAAGTGTTGCTGGCTGTTTGATTTCTGACTTGGCTCTCAACTTCTTTACCTTCAGGGATCCTGAAATTCCTCCATCTTGCAAAAATGGGCAGAGACACACTAAGGCTGAATGGAGTCACGACGTTCGTAGTGCAGAATTATCAGGTGTGTCTGTTCCTGGACTTGGGTACAGTGTGGGAGGGTGAAATGAGCAGAGGTGTGAGGGCAGGGAAAGGGAGAGACAAGGAAAAAATGAGAGAAAAGAGAAACAGAGCTGTGAGCACCCATTGCTCTGCAGCATTACACAGGCTGCAGCCACAGCTGAGTTTTTCCAGGACTCATCAAGTCACACAGATGTTGAACTGAATCTCTGGCACATATCTAGATGGGAGGTATGAGCAATGTAACAGTTAAAATAAAACAAATAAACAGTTAAAATGCAGCTCTGCTTGGTTCTGTTGATCATGCAGAAGTTCTTTCTTTAAGACCCTCCCTCGTTTCCTGGGAGAATCAAATGCAAAAAATGTTGATTAACCTCAAGGTGTTGTATGTTCAGTGCATGTGAATTTTTTTTGAAAAGCTTAGTGCTTTGGGAAATCAGAGTCAGTAGACTTAAAACTTCTAATTAAACAACAACAAAAAATTATTCACTTGGCTTTTCTGTATATAGGTGAATGCTTATAGATAGAAAACTAGTTTAATGTGTAGGTGGATGACCTTTAGCATACACCATCAGACTCCAGTGCCTTGAGCATGTGTATGGAAATCTGATGATAGCTGAATAAAAATAGCTGTATATTCAGTATGGATGAAACAAAGTCTTCAAGGGTGGGGAGAAAGGCAAAGAAGGTGAAGAGAAAAATATAATGTTTCTTGAAAATGACAGGCTGTTCTAGCAGGAACTTCCAGCTGAAATACTGGCCTGAGGCGCTTGTCGAGCATGGGCTATTACACTCTAACCAGTTTAGCTTTTGCAAAACTATCATCAACAGCAAGCACTGAGAAGTGTCAGTCAGTATTAGCCACAGGGAGCACTGAGTGCTCCAGCTGAAACCTTGCACTCCCATCCTGGTGTGCAGGGGTGGCACACCAAACATGCCCCTTGAACAGCTCCTTCGGACACAGGGTAGAGATGGAAATGGACAAACTGCCTGGCAAGGCTGGGGTCATTAAATAAATTATTATTATTATTATTATTATTATTATTATTATTATTATTATTATTATTATTATTTTGTTTATTATTAATTTTGTTAATCACCTATTTTTCAGTCTTTTCTGTCTTTCCGGTTTAGAATAAATGAGGAACATGGGATTAACCTTTATCCCTTGGTTATGGCTATGGCTGGTTCAGTGTATAGTGTCTGGGTGATGACATGTATTCAAATTTGTCTGCATATTATATTTTTCTATGTCATTTTTAGAAGGACAGAGAAGGTGTGGTCTGTGTTTCTGCTATAAAAACTTGTTTTTCCTGCTTTGGAGACAAAGTTAAACGAGTAGGAATCCTGTAGAGCTTTTTTTCATGGTGAGGTTCTAAAAGGTGAGTCTTGCTTGTTGAAGACTATCAATTTTCTTAATAATCTGAAAAGCATTTCAATGTTTTTGTGCTTGGTTTAGCAGAAAAAAAAAATGAACATCAGCTTTGAGCACATTCTAACCTTCAGAATTTTCTACAAAGTATCTTTTAGGGCAAACACAATTCTGTACAATTGTACAAAAGCTTCCAGGGGAGTCTCCTGTGATTTCAGAGCTTCTATTGTGGCATTTGGAAAACGTGAAGACAGCCTGGTTTCGTGGATAGAAAAAAAAGGGGAAAATGTGAGAAAAGAGAACCTAGATAATTTGGAATAAATAATCCAAATCTGGGAAAGTAAAAGGAAAATAAAATAAACAAAGAAAAACACACCAAAAAAAACCCCAAACCAAATTAGCAAATTTTCTAAAAAATGTAACAAACTGATCAAAGAAAGAAACAAGAAAAACTTTCCCCCAAAACAACTTGTTCAAGTGCTTGAGCAAGATTAGAGAGCAGCATAAAAGCAGGTATATAGAGATGGTATATCAAAGAATGAACAAGAAGGAAGAAGAAAATGCTTTAAACTTTAAGGAGAATCATTTTTTTTGGAAACCTGAGCATGTTTCTCCACCAGTGCAGAGCTAGTGCGTATCTTCAGGCAGAACACTGTGGGCAAATATTCGTGCAGCGTTCTTCAGTGCAGTGAAAATGGAGTATAGAGAGTATTAAAATGTTTAATGCAATCATTTCCAGGGATTTATATAGCATCTAGTCTTTTGTGAAATGACATACTGATAAAACTACTCCTAACAAGAGTTCTTAATGTACATGGGTAACTCTTGGGGATGTAATTGCAAGGATGCAATCCTGCTTATTCTTGGGGAAAAAAAAATCTGTTTTACTTGGAGTGAATAGGATTACATTTCCACAGAGCCAAGAGTAGCTGGTATGTACTAAATGAATCTGCAGCACAGCATAACGATGAAAGAAAATAGTTCATAGAACATCAAAGTTATTCTTCAAGTTCTATTTGTTCCTACATCAGTTCTCAGTAGGAAAATTTTCTCTTCTTTTTGCTCTGAATACATTGTTAACTTTCTGCAAGTCTTATAAGTTATATAAAGCTTGTTTGCCCTGGAACCTCTTTTCAATGGAAATTTTCATCCTGGCTTAGGGCCTAATGTTATCAGGTGAGGAACAGCCTCCAATTTTTTAAAGGTGAGAGTGTGCCTGCTCAGACACACAGAAGCCTTCAAGTTAAAACCCATAATGCTTGATATCTCACTGCTATTAATGCTGAAGGAAAACTGAAGGGACCTGGAAATAAATTGGAAAGTAAGGTACTGTTTTTATGTTTTTATGTTTTTCTGTATGTATATGAATAAGGGGCTTTGACTGGAGGGTGCTGCACAGCAGAACTTGGCTGCAGTAGAACTAAGAGCTCACCCAGGGATGAATGAGAAGTTCAGGGGGTTATGTGGGTAGGGGTTTATTCTGTAGTAGTTTGAAAAAGCTCATTTCTTAACTGGAGAGAAGCTTTGCTCATAGCAGAAATCAAAAACAACAGGAAAGCTTCACCTGAGGTGCTGCTCAGCCACTTCCTTACCCTCCCTCTGACACTCACACTCTCCCTTCCTCTCACCTCTCTTAGTTCTTTCAAGCAGTTACTCTTCTGTGGTCCCTTTTGGCTTCCTATACACCCATCCCTGTGTTTTCACCATGTTTTTCTGTTTATTCCTTTGTCTCTCTGACTGAGGTGATCAAAAGCAGAACAAGAATTACTGCAACATTTAACTTCCCTAGAAAATCAGCTGCAGGGGATGGAAAGGGGGTTAGGTGGTGTTCCAGCAGGAGCTCCGCTCTGGTGCTTGCAGAAGGGGCAAAGTGTGAAGATTATTGGAGAGAGAGTTCAGGTGAAGAACAAGTAGACCAGTGTTGTGCAGTTTAGGGGGAGGATCTTCCCTGAGACGCTTGTGCAGGCAGCAGCTCTGATATCAGAGACAGGCTTTGAGTTTTTATAGGCAAGGCACTGAGAAACTCTTTTGGAGCCTGCTTGATGTTTCCAGCTCAGGAAATGGCTCAGCAGCCAGAGCAGCGCTGCTGGTGATGTACAGTGTAATTGGGTTCCAGAGCACTGGTAACCTTGGAGCTTTATGGCAAAGCTGAAGGAGCTGCTGTAATAAAAGTGACATTCAAGGTCAATCTTTTTGCCTTTGTTTCATTTAACTGAGAAAAGTGTGAGCAATTCTTTTCCTCAAGTTGTTCTAGTGGAGAAGCATTGCTGCTTTAAAGATGGAGTTCATCAGACTGGGTATCCATGGATATTTTGCTACAGAATCATCTTCCTTTGTAATGAGAGAAAGTTATTAGGCCATTATCAGTAAATAGTTCATCTTAGAAAACTTGATGCTTTTCCTGACATTTTAATCTCTTTTTATATCCCAGAAAGCAAATAGCATCATGATTTTTCCCAAAGTATTAGTGAGATTTATTTTAAACCTACACAACCAAGCCGTGTAAACAGGTGTTAAGTCCTTTGGTGATGGCTCTGAAGTAATGTTAATTTTTTTTTCTGTCAAAGTGCTTTTCGTCTTACACTAGGATTAGATGCCTTTCTGTGCCTCATATGGGATTAAATTTTTAACTGTCAGGAAGTTTTTTAGAAATTGTTTACAGTTTTTGTAGTCAGAGTCCGTATGCAACTTGTTCATTAGGTAAAGACCATCTCCCTAACACCAGGACGGTGCAGGACACGTCTGTAATTGCAGATTTTGAAGTGTGCTAATTGTAGTCTTGGTCTGCTTGAGGCAGTCTCTTAAGGCATAGAAATATTTAATAGCATTGGGCTGTTGTCTTCATTTCAGTGTCTGCTCTATAAGCTTGCTGTGCATGACTTAAAATATTAAAAAATGACAGGGAAAGGAACAGCTCTAGCAGCTAGCCAAATGATAGAAGAATAGCAGTTCCAGTGAAAAAGTTAAATATTTTCTGTGGCACCATGGCTTGCAAAGACTGGTGCCTTTTTGCCACCCTGTGTAATGGCAAGAGGCATCTGTGTGCTGCTGCTGCTGCTGAGATTCAGACCCTCTGCAGTCTCTTTGCTGGCTGTATTTCATTAACTTTTATAAACCTCTTGCCTTCAATAACAGCAAATGAAACTCCGGCACAATGTCTCCCTCTAGGCCACAGACAACTCCAACTTGCAATAATTCAGCGCTGGAGTTGAATAAAAGACAAATTATTCTGTCACCTGTCAGTAGCTACAATCCATCAGGCGGTAATGCCGGGTACTCACTGCGGGAGAAGCGGGGCTATTTTCAATTACTGCCGGCTCCTTAATTACCCTGGGTTCGGGGGCTCCGCGGGGCTCCCAGCCTGCTGCGAGGCACTGCTTCCTGTTTGGCCCCAGCCCTGGGCTTCCTGTGCTCGGGCACATGGCACCAGAAACTAAACCTGTGGTGGCAGCGGTTTTTCAAGGAGAGCTACAAGGAGTGATAAAGGCAGTTTTAGCTTGTGCTTGGGCTGTGGTTGCGTACGGCAGAGCTGAACCTGAGCGGAGCGCAGCAACCATGGTTTCTTAGGAGAGAGCAACTTTATACTGTCTTGCTCAAAGCAGAACGGGACATGAGCCTTCCAGGCAGCTTGACAAAGGAGCTCTCTGATATTCTCCAGCATTTGTTTATTCTCCTCCTAATGGTCTGTGTTGGCGTAGCACTTAAGTACTGATTGAGAAGTGATTCTGGTGACAAGTCCTGATTAACTCTGCTCTAAGGAGTGACAGGAACAGTGTTCTCTTAGTGTCCCCTCCAGACAGATTTGCCTTATTTTACCCTCTTGTACTGATGCAGCTTTTTTTATTTTCTAGCAAATGTTTTTGTTTGCTTTGTTGGTTTTTATTTTTTTGAAAACTTTCTAAGATTCCAGAACCTCACTACCTTTTCAGTCAAAGAATTTGATGCTGAAAAGCAGCCTAGTGAAAAGTCACCTGTAAATTCCAAAAAGAAAGCGGTGTTTTCATGTATTTGTGATGAAAATCTTTTCTTTTTCAGACTACAGAGTATTAGTTCTCCCACACACAAATGAAAAGCCCCCAAAGTCTGTCATAGGAGTAAAGGAGAGATGGATTTTCTTCAGCCTCTCTTGTTCCAGGAAGTCTTAACCATTCAGATTTCAGAACTGAAACAACCTTGTTTGATAGGTGGTGCCATCAGATATGTGTGAGGTTGCACTGGTTTGGGCTGGAGAGAGGGAATTTTCTTTGTGGTAGCCTGTATGGTGCCATGTTTTGCTCTGTTTAGGCCTAAGTGCCTCCCATGGTTAAATTCCATGTTCAGAAAAACTTCACGGATCCTGGGAGCTAGAAATTACCTGATTTAATGCTGTCAGTCCTGAAGTTGTAGTTCGCAGAATTATACAAAAAATGCTTTTGTGATTTATTGTGCAGCTGGTTATTGGGAAAGGACAAATATATTTCAGACTTGCTAAGTAATGTATGCATACAGCAAGCTGCTCTGTCAATGTCACATTAATTATCCGATAATATTGGACTTAATTCTTGTTGTAAACTTAGATGTGCATTCCCTTGCAACATAATAAATCACGTACTAAGCCACATTTTTTTTCTGCAAAAATGTTTCTAGTAAAGCTTATCCCCCCCCAATTAGCTGGAAAATGAATAGGAAGAGGTTTTCCCTGTCCTCTGTTTATTTCCTCAGGTATTAGAAATTTGTTTCATTTAGTTGGTGTGGACAGGCTTCGCTGTTTAATAAGCACCAACATAGGATGGTTTTGTTGTAAAAATAGCAGTCTAATTAGAAGATTCCATTTTTCTGGTTTTGGCCTAGGTTTCACTGGAGAGATGAGATGTAATCATTGCATCCATTTTTCCTGATCTATATCAGGGTTCTCTGCAACTAACCCCACAATAACTCTTTCTGTTTTGAAAACCTCTTTGTTCAAACGAACCCTTCAGATTTTAATTCCAGTTTTAAAAAATCCCTAAACAACAAATCATAAAAGCCAAATCCTGTCTTGCAGGTATTTAGGAACTGAAGAAAGCATCACAACTTGCTGTTGCTCTGCTGGAATAAACTGTGCAAATTATCTTAATCCACTTTGGATCTTTGTTTTATGCTTGGCAAATAAAAGAAATAGAACAAAAAGAGACAAGTTATAAAAAAATGCTGGCTGTTCTGGGATTTATTTTCTTTTGCAATTGAAAACTAGTAAACCTAGTTACCATCTGACTATCAAAAACCTGTAGTTTGTGGAAATATTATAGTACAGAATAAGATGGACAAGCCATTGCATCTGATGAATGGGAGCTGGGAAAGGAAAACCAGGTTAGAGAAACATAAGAGGAAAAAGGAGGAATGCTTTGTTTCCTGGCAACTTTCTCTCAATACACCACAGTCCAGAGATGCTTCTCTCTAAATTCATTTGAAGTGACAGTGATGTGAAATTTTACAGCTTGTATCGCAAGTTATCCTTTTTGTTCAGACAGTCTGAAGCTCTGCTCATGACAGCACAGAAAAGAAACCCAGGAGGTGATAGGACTTCACTTCTAATTGGTGATTTTGCATTTGCTGCTGGTGTTAGTGATAACCCAGAGCTATTATTATAGACATTGGGATGGCTTCTCTGCTGCACTCTTTATCCTTCAGTCAGTAGATGAAGAGGGACCATCAGGGTACAAGTTTCAGCTTTCAGTGTGTCTAGCTCCACACTTGGGATAATTTCCCAAGTTATCAGCAGGTGCGTTTCAGGAGTTTGCCACATAACTTCAGATGGCAAAGACTGTTGGGCAGTGCCTTCTGCCCACGTGGCTTTAGGTGCAATATCTGAGTCAGGGAAGTTGTAGTCCAGATTACATTTTGAAGAAATACAAATTAAAAAACCAGCCAAAACTCTACACCACCACCCACAAATGAGACAGAGGCATTAAAAGTACACTGTGTTTGCTGTAGAATACCTCTCTTTTAAAAATCCTTTTTAATGACCCCTTGACTTTGTCTCTACGGAAAAACCTGCCAAGAGTACCCAGCTGACCACACTGATCCTGCTTTACAGAGCAAAACTTAATCGTCAGGAAGTCCTTGAGCAGTGATGGCACAGTGTCCTGTCTGCACCTGCTCTTTCTGAGGTAAGCCCACAGCAAAGGACAGTGACTGGAGGGCTGTGCTGCATCGCAACAGAAGTCCTGCTCCCAAAGATCCTGGAAAACAGTTGATCAGGTTAAGCTAAGTTTGTTTGCTTTCTCCGAGATTATCTGCGGTGTGATGATCACTGCACGCTCTGCCCTGTGGAACAGATCTCCCAGGGCTGACAACATCTTGTACACACCTTTCCTTCACCTGGGGAAGCCCACACACTGCAGAGTCCAGACTGTTTGATCCTGCGTGTGCGTTATTGTCACATGCTTCTCTTCTTCGTCACGGCACTCACACAGCATGAGTCAGGTTTGATTAATGAGCAGACAGATTATTTTTTTTTTAGGAATAGCTGAGATACTGCATGTCCCCCGGTTATCATACAAGGAAATCATCCCAGCAGATCTGGCAGGACATGCTTCATTCATCTCTTAAGGCTTATTATCTGAACAGGCTTACAGAAACACGCCAGGGAATGCCTTAAGAATATGACAGCTCATTAATCATGTAGTCCTGCAATAAAAATAGATATCAAGTGCATTAATTACTCCTCAAGCAGTTTCATTTGTTGGGACTTTCTCTTAGCTAGTGTTGAAAGATGGCTAATTTTCCAGAAATAACAGTCACTTTGCTTCATTGTTTCTGAATAATCAGTCAAGTTTTAACAGAAAAAGATCTTGAATAACAACATGTGTAAATATAGATTAATGTGCTTGAAATTCTAAGTCAAATGCTGTGCTGAAATAATTATTCCTTTAAAATGGAGCTAGTTAAAGGTTGTTTGCCTCCAATTTTATTACATGATACCATTGGTAGAACTAAAGAAAAGTCATATGGGCTAAAAGATGTATAATTCAGAGCATGAGGTGGAGAAAGAAGAATACGTGCTGGGCCAGTGGTTCTTCTTCTGAGGTAGCTCTATAAAAAATTCTTTCAGTTTTTTTCCTTGGATGCTAATTTACCTCTGGGAACTCACACAGGAAGAAGTAAACAAGGTTTAGGAAAGGTAGTGGTGGGGGCCTGTGCCCTCAAAGCACTGTGTAGGATTTTTTTCCCCCTTGTCAATCAACAAGCCTTACATTACAGCCAAGCAAAAGTTAGTCTCCTTCATTGAAAATGCAGCCTTTAAGGTAATAACTCAGTAGACCACACTGGTGTGCACCAGAAAAAGTTTAAAAACCCATATGTCAAGGAAAGAACATGCTGTGCAGTGATAAGCTTTTGAGCAGGTTTTCTTAAATGGTTGAGGGATTTTGGTGAGCCACCGGGGGCAAAGCTTGGTGCAATTTCTGCATAGGTTTTTATTTCTTAGCTAGACTTTAAAAAATTGAACAAAAAAAAAATCAAATGTATATAGATAAATTATGGAATCGATATAAAGCAAAGTAAAATTAATAGTAAATGCAGAAATGTATTAAGAATGTAGACTTGAAGACATTAGACAGTCACCACTGTGTCTGTTGGATATAAATCCCTTGCCCAGCTCTCAATTGTCATTCCTACTCTGTGCAGTCATCATTTCACATCGTGAAGTTTGTAATCCTTTTGCCTGTGGCTTGAATAAAATGCAGGATTCATTCTTTTGGCTCTCCCTGTCTTTATGGCATTTCTTTCAGTAGCATATTCTATGTTTAATGAGGCTATGAGGTGCAAAATTTAAAGTGGCATCCTGTTTTTGTGCAATGAAAAATGGCCAAAAGTACCAGGAATTTACCTCAACTTCTGAGAACCAGCCTGGAACACCAGAATAGGAGAGCAATTTAGGCACAGGTTTGGTTTTCTGGAACTTGTAGAAGACACTGGTGGCCCCTCACCCCAAACACCCTGGAATCATCAGAGCCATTGGAGCTTTAAGTCTGGCTTGGCAGTGAAGCTGGCGCTGCTTGCAAAGAAAGATACTGTTCAGTGTGAAGCGGCAAACTGTCTAATAGCACTAGAAATGAGAGGAGCAGATGCACTGTCATCACAGTGAAATCAGGACTAATAAATTATTGCCAAAATGCTGTAACTCATTTGTAGTGCATTTGGTACAAACTTTCCCATTTATATTTTTTCTTATGAACCTAGAGGAACATTTCCCTTCATTTGCTGCTTTTGATGATTTATCGGTTCTGTTTTTGAGTCCAGGTGTTTTGATAATAGTGAAAAACTCTGAAATAGGTGATCCTGGCTCCTGCCTGATAAGAGAAGCTGTTTGTTGGTCTGTAGTACCAATATGCCTGAGTTCAGTGAAGAAAAACAAAGGGAAATGTGGATGCATTGATGTTTCCCTCTGGCTTTTTCTCCCATATTCTTTGAAAATAATATCTTTCAATACCAGAACTGTGAACTGTGGAGGGGTCAAAAGGACTGGGGGAGTATCAAGTAGGGGAGCAAAGGATAAAGAAATAAAAATGAACCGAGGTGATTGAAAGATTAATCGGATTTATTTCATTTTAAATCACTCAGCCCTGGTGCTGTAACATGAAAGGCCCAACAGAAAAACAGAAGCAAGAGCAATGGGCAGAGCACAGCAGCAGGAGTTAGCCAAGGCACCAGGCCACGTTAGTGGGGGGGAGGTGTAAATCTGGATCTGGTGTTCCTGCCTAGGCTGTGGTCCCTTGGATTCACCAGTGATTCCTGCTGGGAGTGAAGGAGACCTGTGCTCTCTCTCTCTGAATACCTGTCATGAACCATTTGGATCCCTCATAGCTACAAGACTATATGCTATGGACATTAAAGTTTATTTTATGAACTCATTAGGAAATCTGACAAGACAAGGGTTCAAAATGCAAGTCTTGCATAAGCTTGTCTAGCAATGACTCTGCACAGAGCTGTTGCTGTGATAGTCCCTGTTTCCTTTAAGCATAATGAATTCAGACACAGAAAAATGACTGTGTTAATCCACTAGGAACAAATTTAGATACTTCATGTGAAATCAGTGGAAACTGGAGATGTATTCCCATCGTACAGCCTTTATCAAATTCCTTTGTAAATAACCTCTAGGTTTTTTTAGATTCAGGTGGTGTTGAACATGACCCGATTTAACTACATAATTTTTGCTGTTTCACGATAGAAGCCTGGAGATTTGATTGTGTTTTCCTCTACACTCTGAAATAGTGTCCTAATTTGGTATGATTGTACACCATAAATTGGTATGTATTCCTCAGAAATGGCTGCAGATAGTCAGCGCTTGGTAAGGCTGAACAATAGGATATGAAAGCACTGTTTGATTCCTGGAGGTAAGGAATGTGTTTTATGAGACAGGAAAGTCTAACTCTGTGTTGCAACTTTCAAGCTTAGGTGAAAGTTTTCTGTACTTTGAAGTTGATTAATGCCTAATTTTCATAGATTCTGAATTCATAGTAATTTCATTTTGTAATAGGCATCATGCAAGTTGAAGGAGACTGATTTATTTCTTTTATTATTTGTTTTCCTTGTGCAAAATGCAAAGAATTCTGAAAAGCAGAGATAATCACTGTGCATTTGTATGTTAATGCTACCAGGTAATCATCTTGAAAGACTGAATATGATTAACACCTTGAATCATAAACTAGGGAAAATGTACAACACTTGACAGGGAGTGAAACATCTAATACAATGTGAAAACATCTGGCCAGGAAATTGTTTTCCAAACACTGAAAATTATAAGCAATTATCAAGTATTTTACCTGACTATACTCATAACTCTGTTTTAGTGACACTTTAACTGATATTATGCTTCATTTCTCAGCAGTCTGATTTTTGGACAATCACCCTAGATCTGTGTTTTGCACTCTTCCATCTTCCTGCTTGATGTGCACAGCAAGTACTTCCCTGGTGTACTTTAAGGGGGCAATCAAGGCTGCAGATGAAATAAGGCACTCGTGACAATTGAAGGGAAGAGCTTAATTTGGCAATTCTCATCAGCCAGGGATCTGACAGGATATCCAGGTGGCCCTAAATCAGCTTGAGCTAAACTTCCAGAGAAGTCAGCCTGCACATGCCAATTTTCTTAGCATAAGCTGTGAGTTTCTGTCAAGAACTTTCCTTGGGGTGAAGGGATGGAATTTTTGGGTGTGAGAAATTGCCGGAATATGGTGGCAGTTGTACTGGCTTATAGCAGTAATTAAAGATGACACTTGTCTATGATAACCAGCTGCAAACCCTACTTGAAAAGAAAGGGCAGCTCCAGCCTTCTCATACCCATTTATGCATTTTATTTCTATTGCATATTTTCCCAGGAGAAAAAAGTAGAGTGATAGGGACAGAGTCAAAGGATGCTGGGTTTCCTTTGACTCCAAGAACATTTATAGCTCATAAATCCGGATGCTGTTTCTGGCTTTGGAATATGGTTGTGAAGCATTCATGATTTTTATTGTGCTAATAACCCTTTTCCTGTAGCTTGCCTCGGACACTCAGTAGAAAACTGCCTTTTCATCTCAGAAAAGGAGCTTCCTGTCTCAAATCATTCTAGGACATGTCATAAAACTGACATCCCTAGTGGTTGTTTCCTCATCTCAGAGATGAAAGTTGCAGTAAGAAAAAATGGCACTCCTGTCCCACAGCGAGCAGGTTCAGAGTAGGTCAGGTCCTGACATTCTTACACAGCTCCAGGAAAAAAAAAAAAGGATGTAAATCAGGTTTGTTAAGGAAATGAGGTGAATCTTCACCTTAGGTGGTGACAGTGCTTCACTGGCATCTGCCCTTAAGCTATGTGAGGTCAACCCCTGTAAGTAGAGTTCCTCACAGTATTTTATCAAGCAACCTAACCTGACACAACATGAGGGGCCATTAGGTATTGAAGATCACACATGAACACAAAATGTTATTGGTTTTTACTTTAACTTCAGGTAACATGACCTCATAGGAGGGCTGTACCTTCCTAATCTGGTGTTTTCATCATGCTAGAGGACTGTAAGTTTTATTTTGAAATTTTGTTTCTACACTGTTTCTTTGATTTTTAGCAGGTTGAGGGAATATTCCTGCTTTTCCTCCAGTGATAATTTTCTTATTTCATAAGCTGGAAAAGTAACAGGGAAATTTTCAAGCAATCTAGTGGTTCCACTCTGAAGTGTTGTGGAAAATCCAAGTCTTAAAATATTTCAAGGAAAGGCTGAAACAATCAAATAAACTTTGGAAAACGTAATTTTTCACTGCAATTGAATAATTCATATGAATGCATACAAGAGATTAAAGATAAATGGAACAAGGGAATTTGAAATGAGAAAAAAGGAAAGCTTAAGGTAGTAAGAACAGTATGAGTTCTGCATTTTGAATTTTCTTTTTTTTAAAAAAACAGGACATTAGTTTCAATCAGCACATTTTGGTATAATATAACAACATTTTCTGTAGATGACCTGCTGGAATTTTTTTTTTTTTTTTACTTCATGAAGTACTTGAAATACACAAATTTCTGCTGGAATTCTGTTGGCATATTGTTTATCAGCTGATTTCAGACCTTGTTTTCCTTAGATGATCCATATTTGCTCCGGAGCTTGCTTCTTTTAAACTGTCTCAGGCATTCAAAGATCTCCAAGCTATAGGTAAATGTGTTTCAGACCCCCTTGTGCCACTTGTGGCAACTGAGGGAGAGAAAGTACAACGTGACAGGAAATGGACTTGTTGAGTATTGGAACCTTCAAGATCATCCAGTTCCATCCACCCTGATGTACTGGTTAAATTTATAGAGGAGGCTGTAACCAAACTGATTCGTTAAGAGTTCTTGGTCCTAAGGGGGAAAAAAATGCTTATCTGATTAAAAATTTGCAAATGAGAAGGCTGGTCTTAAATTCAGGCAGTGAGTGAAAACTGCATGCTCTGAGGACCTGGCCTGCTTATGCTTTAAGTGACATTTGCCGTCAGGTTTGAGAGGGTCAAGGTAAGTGCAGGGAACTGGAAAGGTGGTGTGCTTCTGAATAATCAAACAGGCAAAAAACAGGAGGAATAAAGAGTGTTGATTTAAATGAAATCGAATGTTTTCGAGAGATGTTGGAGAGTATGAATCATTATGCCTTGTTCATTTACCAACTTAATTTCTTCAGCTAAGTCTATACCTAACCGTGAGCACAAAAATTCACCTGCCATTTTCCCATCTGTAAGAGTTTAAAATCACTGCTTCACGTTACATGTTCAGAATGTTTTAGGTATTCCATTTAATTCACATGCTCCATTTAATGTGGAAGTTACATGAGTCAGAGCTGACTCCTTTAATCTCTAAAGCCACAGACATACCTGAGGTACATCTGATGTTTGAGAAAGATTGCAAGTGGAGCAGTCCATCGGACCTCAGGAGACCTGATTTTGTTTTTGTCTGCCACTGACTGGGTGGATCTGCAGAAGCCACATTGCTCTGCTACATCTTTGGTTTGCTTCTCAGGAGGGAAAAGATAATATCACTGACCTTTAGAAAGCACTTGAGATCTAATTATTTATAGATTAGGGAGCATTAGCGGATAGGTTTGCATTTTTTTCAGTGTAAAAACTTGCTTTTTTTTTTTTGACTGGGAACAGAGCTTTTTTTCCTCTTAATTATTTATAGATGAAATCACAACTTAATGGTCAGTCCAAAGCAAGTGGTGTTTTGGAGAGGAGGCTGAAGGCAAAAAATGACTCAGGCCATTGGAAGAGTACATTTCATTTACAATAGGGTTAAACACCATTACATTTATTAAGTGTAATGATCTAGTAATCATGGAAAGATAAAAATCTCTATTAGCTTTTCATTGAATGACATTGTAAAAAGTAGCTCCAAAGGCTCTTCAAGGTAATTTGATCCGGGTGAATGTCTTCTACTCACATTCTACCTTCTCAAATTCTACCTTCTCAAATACTTTAATATGGAGATTTCAGGAGTTTTGACATATTTATAGGAGTGAGCACTCTGAAGAGATTAGTAGGTTATGCAATTTCTCTTTTTTAGTAAGTCACAGTAAGCAGCATCTGTATTTTTGTACAGCACAGCCCTATTGCTCTTTTCAACAGTGTGCTGACAAAACAATTTCACTATAATTGAAACAGCTCACTGCCACTCCTCTAGAGAAAATAAAGTTGAATTTGATGCCCTGGTTGTTACTGACAAGATATTTCATCATGAATACAGTTAAAGTTCCATTCAAATCATTAGACTAGGTTATAAACAGCAAAATATCTAATGTCTGAGTTTTCTTAGTTATTCTTAGAGAGAACTTTGTGTTGCACAGTGCATATTGATACAAACAACAGAGATCTGCAGAACTCTGAAGCATTTGCTCTATTGATAATCTTTGGCTATAACATTTGTACTAATTGAGCCTCTCCAGTCAGCTGCCTGCCATGTTGGTTGTGAACTGGAAATCATTGCTGCATAAAAACAGAAACCCAAATATTTGGCCATCTCCAGCCAAACAAGGTACACCTCTAGGTTAGCAGTCTAGCTGGTTCAATAATTGAAATTAGAAAAACAAATATGCATCAAAATAGAATAATTCTGGGTATTATCTTGTAGTCTTGAAGGTCTACCTCAGTTACCCACAGTTCAGTGACTCAGTGTGGATAAAGCCTTGCAGAGAAACCAACTTGGTCTGTGTGGGCATCCTTGTGCTGAATATTTGCACAGGAAACACACTTAGGAAGTTTTGTCAGTGTGTGCAGCTAAAGCATTTGCCTTGCTGAAACCTGCATTTGAGTGCTTACTAAATAACTTCAGAGAAATTCACTGAAATTTCCTAAAAATCACTACCTCAAACATGTGAATGTGAAGAACCGGATTTAATAAAAAAGCAGCAACTAAACAATTGAAAAAAAACATGTCAAAACCCAGCACCTCCCAAAGTGAAAAAAGCATTTATCAACCCAGCCCTAAGCACTTTAAGAATTATGTTTCACCTGTAGACTTGGAGTGCTTGTCTGCCTGGTACTTTAGCAGAGATTAGAGCCTTCTGTAATCCTGTTGTCATCCATGTTAAAATTGAAGGAAAATGAAAAGGGAAAAGGATGTTTCCAGCTGAGATGGGAACAAAATGTGGTAAGAAAGAATTTATGGATGTTCTTAGGGACAAAACAGGATAAATACCATGGTTTGCTTTGTGCTTTTTTTAAACTTTGACACCGGGAAGTGCTTGAAGGGAATGTTATTCCTGTGACTTGTGGTAGTTTGTGCACGTGTGGCGTTGTGCCTTGGTAGAAGGAGGGTGTGTGATGTTCTGGTGCTTCTATAAACCAGTGATGTGTCTTTTATATATTTGGAAATAGACTTGAGCAGAACATTCTCTTTGCTTCAAGCTTTGCCTAAAATCATTACAGATCTTCAAGGTTAAAACCCAAGGAAGTTCAGATTTACAGACAAGGTTTGTGCAATGGTTTCAGAGTACAGGAAATGAAACAAGAAAACGGATCACCATAATCAACCCTGTGGTTATCAGGATGGTTTGAGCTCTTGAAAATACATCCTTGACAATCTTGGACTTGCTGAGTGAAGGTTATTTGTGCTGGTTTGACATCCATGTGAAAACACAGCTTCTGAGGTCAATAGAAACCTGTCAAAACTTGTGCAAAATTTCATCTTTCAGGTGAAACTACTGCAGTCTGCAGAGTGTTTGGTATTAACAAATTTGAACAAGAAAAAACACCTGGTGCCATTGTGGGCTGTTGCTCTGGGGAGTGTATTTTAGGCAGAGGGCCTAGAAATTACATGTCCATGTCCTTCCTTCCTTGGTGCTGTTGTAGGCAGAGAGGTAGATGAGGTGTACAAGCCATCTGAAAAGGTAATGCAGAACTCAGATTATTTCAGTGTCTCAAAATAAGATCTTTTGTGGGCAGGTGTTACTGCCTATGAGTGGAGCTGGAATCATGGCTCTGGGAAAACCTTGCTGTGAACATAATTTCCTTCATGTGAACACCTCTTAGATACAGCTCTCTTTCAGAATTGTTTTCCCTCTGAGCTAACATCTCTATCTGTCTACCCCCACAGCCCATCCCTTTGCCATTAGATCCAGTTCAGGATGAGGAGGACAGGTTACTTTCTCTCTGCCCTTTTCTCTGAAGGACACTGGCACTGGTTTCCTTCTCTCATGCTCTCTGATTCCATTATCAGGTTTTCTTGGGTTGCTCTAACTTAGTTTTTTCAGGAGCCTCTAACCACTACAAATTCTTTCTCCAATGCATCTTTAAGATGTTGCTTTGCTCTATTGCTCCCTGAACAGATTTTCAAAGCTTAATGTCCCAATTTTTGTAACAAAATCGTGTATGATTTGAGAATACTGCCAAAGCTTGTGTACTGCTGATGGTTCTGATCATTTTTAACTTTGCTTTTTATTTCTCTGCAGACTCCCAATATTCTTTCACATCGAACATTTTAACTCAACCTTCAGAGAACCTTGCTTCCCTTTCCACTTTTGGCACCATCCTTTTCCCATAGGTTGGATTCTGCCAAGGTCCCTTTTCCTCAAATGCACTTCTGTGTGCTTTTTTTTCTTTCTCAGCATCATGACCCCACCTTATATGTGACAAAGTTTCTAGAAACATCTGTACTTCATCCTCTCAAACATCTTTTTTAAACTGTGCTAATCCTGACAGGCACTGTCCTGCATACATGTCAGGTGTCCATCATGATGATCCGTGTCCCACTTTATTTTCCAGTGCCACTCCAGTTTGTCCCTGTTAATCAGCTCTGCCTTGTTCTGCTTTTCCCTAATGGCTGTTGTGCAGTGAGTCTGTAACCTGTGCTTTGCTGGCAAAGGGCTGCTGCAGTCAAATTCTGGACAATGCTGTTGGCTGTGTGCAAAGGGGTTTTGTTTTTCTTCCTGTCGGTAGCCCTTCACCTTCAAGGGTGACTGCTCAAAGTGAGAAATCTACTCTGTACCTTTGTCCAAGGCAGCACAGGGGCAATTCACAAAAAAAAAAAATCCCTGTCCAGAAAGGGATTGAGCTAACAGTTTGTGGTGGTTCATTTTCCATCAGCATTTGTTCTGAATTATTTGGTACTTTGAGAACAGAATTTCACCCGTATAGTGGAGCTTGGCTGACGTTTGAGCATTTATGATTTATGTAGAATTTTTTTGTACCTCATCTGATTTTACACCAGGACATCTTAGAAAAGGATATGATGTTTCCTTGACACTTCTAGCACTAATGTAAGAGGAAAAATTGTTAACATGGCATTAGACAAATTGATCACACCCTGCACACTCTGAGGGGTCAAACTCTTGTGTCACATAGATGTTTTCCAGTTTTGGCCAAGCAGAGATGGAAAAAAAAAATCCTGGAAATTTATATGTGAAGAAAATAAGTTTTTGCTCTGCTCTTTTTATGTGTGTTCTTAGAAAAATGTCTCACTAGATTGCTAAAAATTAAACATATAATCCACAGAAGATGTTAGGCGTTGATTCACTTCCAATGCTTTGAAACTGAATTCCAGAGCATATTGCTTCAGTTTCATATCTAATTCTTAATGCTTATTTTCCTATTTGTTTTTTTTTAAGGGCTCTTCCATAGTTAGTTTTTTCTGTCCTTTAACAAATGTTACAGACTCTAAACAATGACAGCATTCTCTCAAATTTTTATCCATATTCTTCAATTCAAGCCCTAATTAATTTACCTCCTGTATTTCAGTGGATTAAGTGATTCTTATGCATGAAGTCAGACAAATGTTTTAAGCTCTTTTGGGATAAAAATTGCAGGTGATGTATATTGCAGTTGGACTAGATGATTGTTGTGGGTCCCTTCCAACTGAAATATTTTCTTCTCTGAAATATTTTGTATTATTGCCAAGCCTTGTGGAAAAGTTCTTCCTGTCTCGACATGCTTCAGATTATCAAACAGCTTACATTTGGTCAGTGCCATTAATATATTTTTTATGATCTGTTTGGATGCATATGTTCCTTTCCTTGCAGCAGAAACTTTAATGAAGCCTAACCTGGTCAAAAAATATGTTTTTTTTAAATCCATGTTTAACAGTAGGGTCTTAAATTTCTTCTGATATTCTATGGTAGAAGGATAAATTTTAACTGATTCTGATAACCAGAGAAAAGACAAGCCAGAAAAGAGTTAACATAATGTATAGAGAACATTAATTCAAATAAGTAACTTTTCTACCGCAGGAAAGTTAAAACTAGAGCTTTCCAAAATGTTTTAATGACCCTTATAGTATGCTGGTGGGGTTTAAGAAATGCTACTTTTTAATTTAAAATAAATCCAACTTCTGCCTAATGTGTCTGGTGGGCAATTTGCAATTATGATCTTCATGATGAGATTCCTCTATGAAATGAGAGGTGTATTATAATTTAAATAGAGTTGTAGATCTGGTTGATTTTAATTTGTGACCCAGAGGTCAGTAGTTACTGGGTGCAATAACCTTGTGGTAATGTGACTCTTCAAGGCACATTTGTATAATGAGAAATCATAACTAGTTATAGGAAGCATGATGATTTTTTTGCCTTTCCAATTCCAGAATGCTGCTCTCTGTCTCCGTTTTATATGCTTAAAACTCCAGTTAGCATGCTTCTTTTCCCCTGTAAAAACCTCTGAAGCTGTTGGCAGCATCTGATTTACAGGGGTTTACACGTTTCTATTGTTTCAGCATGCAGTCACTGTTTGCTCTTTCCTGGAAATTCAGCCTGTCCTGTCAGTGGTGTTGCCAGTAGCTGAGATTTTGGTGCACTTGAGCTTTTTGCCGTTGTTCACCATTCCTGTGATTTGGGTGACCAGGCAATTTTATTACCTGAGATGAAATGACAGAATTTACCTATGTGTTTTTAACTACCAGGAGACAGTTCAGACATGTAAGAGATAAAGAGCTAGCTGTTGTCTTCTCCTAAGCATTTAAATATATCTTGTGGTAAGACATCAGAAGTGACTTAGTTTCTTCTGTTGAGTACTCAAACATCTGTCAGGGGTAAGAGGAATAACAGCACTGCCTTCCTGTCCTTGCCTGTGCCAGAGGAAGTGCTGTTGTCTCCAGTTCCAGCAGTAATAACTCTGCAGGACTTTACAAATCTGACCATGGACTGGATGCTGTGTGTGCTCTTTGCCTTTCAGAGCTAATTTCTTCAGACCTGGAGAAGGAGGGAATACCCTCCTCACACTGCTGTGCTTTGACATATCAGCTTGATGAAATAAGCGGTACCTGTTGGAAAATTAATGAGCCTGCTTCATTAGAGTTAATAGAGGAGACAGAAATGATTATCAAATTAAATTTTAGAATTACAAGATGCTTCATAGATGACATGCAGCTGCTGTCTTGAGAATGCTAAGTTCAAAGTAAGCAAAGGATGCATTTAGCCAGGCTTTCTGCAATATGTCTTTATGAAGAAATATTCATGGAGTGAGCTCTGATAGTGGTGTTGATTCTCATTTTACCTCAATTTGTCACTTAGACACCTCACTCAGGCACATCAGGAATTTGTCTGTGCCTCCTGCCTTCTTACCTGAGCAGTCTTGAGTGCTTTACTGTGTTGTCTGACAGTCCATATTGAACTGTCCAGTTTAAAAGGGTAGCCCGAGTGCAGAAGCAAGCCCAACCTCCTTTCATGCTGTGTCTGCAGAGAGTGAGCAGGGAACTGAAATTCCCTCAAGGAGGAGCAATACAAATGTACACTTGGATATGATGGATGGTTTTGCCCGTGTGCTGTTGGACAGGGTGCAGAGAGTAATGGGGGATGATGGCAGAGGAAAAACAAAACCTCCTTCACTTCTGATTTATAATGGCTTAACACAACGTGTCTGGAGGCCATGGACAGGCAGAGAAGGGACTATGAAAGCAAAATAATCCTGGATTTAGAGCATGACTGCAGAAATCAGAGAGGTCTCAGTAAACCTTGGGAGCTTACTGGAAAACCCTTATGTGCTGAAGAACTTCAAGAAACTGACTGGGGAAAGACAAGCTTTGAAGGTCTAATTTTTGAACTCGGGCACCTTTGGGAAGAGCTAAATGGCAATAAAATAGTTCTGCTTATACCTCTTTTCTCTCATTCTAACTTTGGCGAGTTCTCTGAACTGACACGAGAGCCTTTGTACTGTTAGAAATGGAATATAGTGTTGCAAGTCTCCATTCTCAGGATGTGTAGACCAGAAATGCCATGTCTGAGCTCATGAGACCAGGTTTTATATCTGGCTTGTTTTCCTTCCAATAACAGGCACTTTGTTTTCCAGTTTAAGAGGACTTTTAAAGGAGTTCTTGGGTTGTCCATAAGTATAAAGCAATAGTACAAGCGGTGTGCATTTCCTGGGATTACTATGTTTGTGTTAGAAAGATATATAAATACTCGTTTATATTTGAGAACGTGTTGCCAACCTGCTCTGTATTGACACTTAAAACCTTTTTCTTAATCATTCTTTACTTCATAAATTTGTCTAGGTAATGCAATAAGAGCAGAATTTTTATATATGGGAAAGTCTTCACAGTGAAGTTTTGGGACTAATTTGCTTCTTAGTGTATTAGAAGTTATTTACATACCTTTCTTATAAATCAAGTTGTGAACTAAATCTCTTGATTTAATACAGATGGCACTGAGGTGGAGCTTGTTCAGACCCAAGTCAGTGGTGGAAGAGCTTGGGAATTCCTCAGGAGAATGGCTGATAATGCAGACTCATCAATTCAGAGTAGCAAAGGGAGTCATTTGAAGGGGCTGCTTTAAATCATGTATATTTGAGATGTATATTGCATTGCATACCTGTAAAAGGCTTATGGTTGAAGAGTCTTTAGGAATCACTCTGGGACCAGGTATTTGACCTGCTTCATTCAGTGTTTGTTCCAGCTGTCTCTGGATCTTATAATGCTAGTCTCAAATGCACAGTTTTCCAGTCCCACTTTGCCACGATGGCAGCAGCTAAATGATGTTATGTAACCCTATTTAGAATATTTATAACCCTTGCTTTCAGTCCCCAAAACAGCTCAGCCTCCCTCTACTTGGCAGTGGTTCCTTGGAGGTATTGTTTGTCTCTCTGCTCAAAGGGCCGTGCTCTGGGATTCCTCTTTTATCCAGTGCTCTCTTAGGGCCCTCCTTATCTTGGAGCCTTCCACCTGGCAACAGCAGCAGCCCTTTGCTGCTCCTCCTTCTGCTTCCAGCTCACTGAGTGTGATCCATCCCTTGCTGGGCACCACTAGCACCAGAGACACACGATATTATCACTCTGAGGAATGGACAGTGTCCTGAAACACCTTGGATTTGTCTTATCCTTAACAAATTTCATACCTTGGTTCGTGTGAGCATGACTGCTCTGAGTTTTCTGGTAAATGCAGAATCAGCAGCTTAAAAAAGCTGTTCTTTGCTAAAGCTATTCACTGATTTCAGTGTTAAATGCAAATCTTATTATGCCATTATTTGTTTAGTATTTTGAAACCTCATTTCCAACCATTTAGTCTGTTTGGTTACTCTCTGTCAACATAAGCATCATTTCAGTTAAATGTAGCAGAGGTCGCTATTTCTTCCTTCACGACTCATTTCTTTTAGAAATCCCGCTCCTACAATAACCTGAGAGGTTTTTCTGTGTTGCTCATGATGAACTTCTCCACCAATCAGTAGCAAATTTGTATTTATTGTCCTTGAAAATGTGAGCTCTAAATTATATTGGAGTAGCTGCGTTTTTCTGGGTTGCATTCAATCTCCTGATGCATTTTGGGGCTGAGATCCTTTTCATTGATTCAGGGTTGGAATGCTACAAAATTTGTTCACTTTAGCCTTCCTTGAGGAAGAAAAAACCCATATGCTTCCTTGAACAAGAAAAACAATGAAATGATCCAAATTGATTTTTCCCCACAATTTATTCAATTGTAAACACGCAAACTCTGCATTCTGCAGTCCCTCAAGAGCTCTTCTGGGAGAATGAGGCTCCAGATACAGACACATTCCTGCAGCTGAGCTGGTCAGGAGAGTTCTCCTTTACCAAGGGAGCATTGGAATGTGTCCTAAGATAAATGGACCTTTTGCTTTCATGGAATTAAAGCTGAGGAAGTTACTTAAAACTTTCTTAAAATGCAATGATGGGGAAATTACACCTCTAAAAAAAGTACTTTTTAAGAAATGATATATTATTCCTTGATTAAGAGAAGAAAGCCTGAGCAAAGAATCTTAAATTAGATATCTATTACGCTCCAGGCAAGCAGGCTTTCTGAGCAGAAGGAAGTATTGATCCCATGTCTGGCTTTATAGCACACGAGTAGGGAGCGCAATCCATTATCCAGTGAAAGCAAAGCCATTAGCCTCCTCGAGCATTCAATTAGGCTATTACTTTATCTGCCTTAATTGATGCTGCTAGTGGTATCATATTTAATTGTTTCATAGGGGTGGAAAACAGGCTTGTTGGTGAGTCTCAGCTCATTCACAGAGTGGCATTTAAGCAATAGCAGCAGAGCCTGGGGGTGGGTTCCTGATCAGCTGTGACCTCTGTCCTTAGACTCTCCCTTGGGACCGTCTGAACTGGTTTGTGTTCGTTTCAGATCAATTTGGTGCAGGGCACTCAGAATTTGCTTTCAAAGAATGCCCCTTGAATTGTGGGAATGATTCAGGAAGTGGCTGCTAATGCTGTTTTCTCATGTCCCACTCTCTCTTCTCAACCCTTTTGATACTTGTTTTTTGCTATTTGATCCAGTGAAATCTTTCTGCTTAGAACTTCGTAATAGAGATGCATGTGTGTATGTGTAATAATAGATTAAAAATATTTTATGCATATATACAAATACATGCATGCATTTCTACATATGTAATATGCAAATATACACGTGTATCTATATACTTGTGTCATGGCTAGGGGGAGATCTGTGGCTTGGATGCCATTTGCAAATAAATATCTTCCTTCAGAACTCTCTCATACTGTGCAAGTTATTGTTTCTAACAAATTGAAACTGAGTTCAACTATGGTAACAGAAGCCTACTGAAATTTGATTGACCTGAAAGAAGCCAATGGAGGCACATGACAAAAAGTGAAAATGTGACATGACAGTAATTGCAAACTCGTTTAGCCATTCTGTGTAAATGTTTGGTTCATCTCTACTAGCAGCCTGCTCTTCTTCTCCATAAATATTTGCGCATCTTTCTTGCCTGAATCCTGTGCTCTGAGATTTTGCCTAGGGACTACATCTTCCTTGCAGCTGAAGAAAAGAAGCGGTACTAGAATTTCTAGGTTGCTTAGGATGTTATACCATATATGCTTTATCTTCCTAGCATTTAAAAAACTGTATTAATGTTTTCTTCTTCCTGGAAGCTCCTTTGAAAAGTGGTGAAGGCTTTGTCAGCTTCAAAGTTCAGATTCATCTTTCTTGAGTAGCTATTCCATGGAAGTTTCACAACACAGCTCAGGTCTGGGTTACTTAATAGGCCCTTAGTGTTCCAGAAACTTCTTACTGGTGTTGGGAAGAGGTTTTTATTTTTCTGGCATGAAAGACTGGCCTGTGCTGTGCTGTGGTTTTGAGGGCTTTGCCTTTTTTTGGCTGCAATAATGGAAATGCCACAGAGAATATCTACCAGCTGCTCTGTGCCTGCAGGGGAGTGCAACACCCCCCTGATCACATCGATCTAACTGGGTGTGAATGGGCATCAGTATGCATTGCATTAATTTTAATATACAATACCCATTTCAGCTTGAAATGGCTGAAGAATTGTGTAGGTAATGACAGGCCCTGAATACTTTACATAGTGTTTTTCAAATGCCATGGGTGTCGTGAATTCTCACATTCCAGCAGTCTTCATTGGAATCTCTGGGAAGGTGATGTGATCAGGTTAAACTCTTACTGAAAATGAGAACAATACTCAAATTTAAGTTTCTATTCATGTTTTCCCACTATAAAGAGATGATGTTTCTTCTGGTTATAGGACTGTGTGTCCTATAGGACAGGAATTATTTAAGATGAACCTGATAAAATTACAGTGTAGAATTTTACATTTGTTTTTATTAAAACAAACAAGCAGGAAAACTACACACCAACAACCTTCCCCCCCACCCCCCCCCCCAAAAAAAAACCCCAAACCCAAATAACATCATTCTACCATTTGTTAGCTTTTTTGGAAAGTCCAAAGTAAAGAATATGATGTGATCCTTGTTAAAATGACTTGCTGCTGATGTTTTGAGAGCATCAGCTGTCGTTGTGAGAATGAAACAGAAGAATTTATATATTTTTGTGAAATGGAACTGTTGAAATGTCTATTACCGGTCTGAAAGGTCAAGTTTTCAATTTTGAGTCTCTCAGTGAGGAGTAACCAGGGAATGTTCACCTTGGACAGCTTCATGTTGGAAGCTTTGTCAAAACATGCATTTCTGAGGCGTTCTGCTTTTGAAACAAAACCTTTCAGCAGAGTTCGATCTTGCACTGCTCAGAGAGCTGTTTTGCTGTGTCTGTTTATCCCTAATGTATACAACAGATAAAATTAAAAGCTGTTTACGATATATTAATTAGTTTACCGCAGGCAATGCCGACTACATCAACGATGCACAGTATAAGCTTTGTGCTTATCTACAATTAAGGCACAAATGTCCTTTCTGTGTGTAATCATTTTAACTTGTGGACTTGTTTTATTTTTGTGTGCTTGCTGTTTCATTCTCCACTTAAAACAGTACCATTGTTTTTGTGTCTGTACACAAACACATGTAAATCTATAAACATACTGGTTTGTGACCTAAAAGGCAGTTACAGGAGAATACTGCAATAAAATGTATGCAGTTACATAATTTACATTTAAAAAAGTGTCAAAACAACTTTATTTCAGAGGTCCACGTATTTTATCAAATATAACTGTCAATTTGTACTGCTGGAAACTTGTGAACAGTCAACTGCTTTTTACTGACTATAAGTTTTAAAGCAGGATTATGTTACTCGACTAGGAAAGAACAAATTGGAAAAGAAAGGTCTCTTTATTTTCCAGCTCAATAAGATCTTTAACTGTTACATAAATTCTAAACTATACAGCATGTAATATTTGAAAAGCACTTTTGACTTGAGCATGAGATAAGTGTTTTTGTTCTTCTGTTGCATCAGTTTTGAAAGTCTAAAGGACATTTCAAATAATCAAATGGCAGCACTAAACCATGAGAATGTAATTATCTTTCTACAGCTATTCTTAGCTTCACTTTAAACAGTTTGATAATTGAATAAGTCTTCTAACAATTTAAAGTCAGATTCACAGTCTACATTGCTGTGTAATGGCCTTTATAATTTCTTTCTCTGAGTTATTTTGTTTAGCATCTGGGCTTTTTTTCCCCCCATCTTCTTTCCAACCAGTAAAAACACCCAAAGCAATCCTCTAGTGATTGATTTAATTCAATTGCATTGCTTATTTTTTTTTTACATGGTTATTATTGCTAGGTGAACTAGCATTGCAACAACTTGTGACAACATAACATTTGAATAACAGAACAGAAATTCTGCAGTTGGGTAAGTGGCTTCTGTTGCACCACTATAAAACCCTCGCAGCAGGGAAGCGCTGTCATCAAATGTCACAATAGTGATAAAGTCTGGTTTAGAGCTGAATAATGGCACAGTAGTTTCTGTTAATACTGCAGGCAGTTCAAAATAAACATGGCAAGGTTTTAATTGTCACAAGCAGTGTTTGTTAGCAGGCTGTTCTTGTCCCCAGTTGTTGTTGTGAGAGGAAGTCGGGTACAGAGGCCTCTCTAGCAGTGGGGTGAGTGCCCATCCTCGCTGGTGGATGTGTCTGGGGCTGTGCATCTTTTGTTGTTTCAGCTGTCTGAGTGAAGGTCTTGATGGCTCCTGCAATGAGGTCTTTGCTCCTAAGTACACCACTTGAAACAGGCTAATATTTTATTTGTGACATGTTTTTGTCAGGCAGGAGCATTGCTTGTGTTTTACATAGGAGTTAAAATCATATTTGGGTTATTGGGCTTCTGTGATAACAAACATACATCATAAAAAGCTGTGAATGCCCTGATCTATTGCACTGGTAAATGTCTGATTTTTGACATGTGTCAGTCGTAGCAATGCACTGCTCATGCTATGGCTTGTGCCTGATTTAGGTGTGTTAAAACATATTTTCAAATGCTGATTGTGTTCATACCTGAAATATCATATCCTGACTGAAGTCACAAGTCACTTTGCCAATGGGATTGTTAGCTCACATAGCCCAGGCTGCACTGAGCAATAGTTTTACACCTTATAGAGCCATGTTCTGGTTGACAGGGAAACGCTCCCCATGTGTAGCTCCTTGAGTCACTTCTCCCCTGAGTGTTTTCAAGTTGGTCACTTTGAGCTCTTTGCTTTCAATTACTGTCTCCCTCTTAGCCTGGGCGTGGTTATGTCCCTTTGTGCATTTGCTGACTATTGTCTCTCAAATATTTCTGGAAGTATTAATTTAATTTCCCTTATTAGCACATCCATGCCTGGAAATCCGTTACTTGCAGAACATCTTTCAGTTGTGTGGAAGGAATTGATCTTTAACCTAGAATTTGCCATCGTAGATAAAGCACCCAGAGCAGCTGAGTCCCACAGAAATCTAATCCCCATCCTGTCAACTTCCCTGAAGACACAGGATTTATCTCCTCTTTCCAAGTGTTACCGTGAGTGTATCTAGGGAGAAACTATTTACTCCCAGAAATAAAAAGCAGAGGAAAAGGTGTATTCCACCTGCCTTCTACCTTAAATCTCTTATGTGGAGGGGGGTTTATGCTTATTCTGTAGCTTTTTCTGATGCCTTCCCCACTGTTCTGCAACTCTTGCACTTGTTCTCAAAGTGATGGTGAGATTAATTAGGGCTTCCTCCAGGTTGAGCTCTAGAGACATGACAATAATTTTGCAAGTAGTGCTCTCCACAGTCTGTGTTCTAGCAGACGTAAGCGTGGGTGGTAATTAGGTGCTACCTAGTTTACAGCAGTGTGAAGGGCATGATACCACCTAACAAATGAAAAAGCCTATTGCTGCAGGTGTGGAGAACTCTTAATTTTTGCCAATGATCCCATTTTAATACATGCTTCATCTTGCACGTCTTGTGTTTGTAGTTGTTAATTTTACACATGCAGTTACAGATACTTCTTTTTTAAGTAACTGACACTTATATCATCTTACAATTTATTGACAATAGCTTTGCTTGTCTAAAACAATATCAAAAAGTGAATAATGAGTGATGTAATAAAGTTGTCTGGGAATCTTTCAGTGCTATGTATTCAATCTTGTTTTCTAAGATATTTCATGTAAGGTTTCCACATAAAAATATTTAGAGAGTTTTCCCCTGTAGTGACATGCAATGACTGTTTCCTCTTGAAATTCCAGTGGTTTTTTCTATTCACTCTGCCTACTTGTCTCACATGTATCTTTCCAGCATTCTTTAGTGATGTTGCTCCTGTCTGAAACACTTTTACAGATGAATTGTTCCTAAGCTTTTCTAATTCTCTTTTTCAAAATCTCTCTTGACCCTCTTGGAAAGCAAAGGCATGGTGTTGGTCACCTAAGCAGCCCTAGACACACCTTGTTAAAACATGTTTAAGTTGTTCTGTGTAGCATTTGGATGGAAGTGTTCCACCACCCTCTTCTTTCTCTCACTTTCCCTATCACCATTTCCAGTTCCTTTCGCTTACTGCACCGTAATTTACATCACCAGTTGTTATTTGTAAGGAACAAATGTGTAATTCCCTGTATGTATCAGCCATAATAACAATAATAATAATGTACATGCCGCTCTCTAACATAGGAAGTAGCAGTGTAGAATGGATTTTATTGAAATTATGATAAAAAAAATCTTTTTGTTCCTTTCTTTGGAGATTTGACAGATTTCAGAAAAAGAGAGCACTTACAAGTAACAAATGAAATTCTCCTTTCTCTTCAGTGGTTAGACTGCCCTCTACTTAACTGCCACTTGTGATGTGATTTATACCAAAACATAACAAACATACTGCTAAATATTTTGAAAACCTCATGCTCTGTGTGTCTGGTTTGTAATATGGTTCTCAGTTTGTTTTAACAATTTCAAAATATTTGAGACAGTTGGTCTCTTCTGCTGGCCAGTTGTGGCCATGGGATACAGGCTGAAAAAAGTAAATCTAAATTCCTGTTTTCCAACATTGTGTTTTCGTGAGATGTGTGTTTGGCACTGGTAAGAAGTTTTATGAATAAATGCCATCTTTCCTTGTTTCAGTGATTCCCTGTAGTCATCTCTCCTAAAAGCACTCCTTTGCCCTATCCTGCTAAATGTAGAAAGTCTGATAAAAATATGTCCTGGTGTGGCTTCCATGTGTGACACTTCTTGTTCCTGCACTCCCTGCAGTGCAGCCCTCCTTGGAAGCGAAAAGCAATTCTCTTATCAGCATCATAACAAAGCATGAATGGACTGGAGTCAGATACTGGATTAGTTTAGTCCAGAGTGTGACTTGCCTTGTTCTGATTGCCTTGTTCTTGAAAGAGAGGGGGACAAAGCAACTTGAGCCTGCACAAGGAAGCCTTTGGCATCCAGGCACTTTCTGCACCATAATTTCTGACAGATTGACTAGTGACTGCTGGGGAGGCATGTGGATATAGGTACTAAATAAAATAACATGTCACCCGCCTGTTATTTTTGATTATGACTATTTTATGTTATTTTGACATGCAAGAAAAGCATAGAGGAAATGTTTTCTGTGTTAGAGACGTGGCAGTAACAAAAGGTGATGGAAGAGTTCAAGCTTTGAAGTCTCCTGGCAGAGGGGAGGCTGGTGGGTGATGCGGGAGGGCTGGAGTTCCAAAGGGAAAGGGATTCTGGCCTCTCTCCTCTTCCATGGCTGAAGAGATGCTGGTTAGACAAGGGAGTAATTTTTAATGTCAGTGGCAGCAGTAACTGAAGAAAGGGTGTCAAGGTAAAGGGAGGAAGAAAGGAGAGCATGGCTGTAAAATTATTCCCAGTTTGTTGTAAGGAAAGATTTGAATCTGCTATACCTGTCAGCAAAGCCATAAAAGAAAAGATGAACCACCTTATTATAGATTATATAGCTCTCTGAGTTTTTATGATTTCACTGACAGCCAAACACAAAATGAAGATTTTTTTTCCTCTCCTCCAATGTACATGAGATGGTTTATAGTCTAGCCCTCTTTCCCTCCCTTATGCTCTTATCTCTCCATACACGTTATGTCCTCCCCAAAGCTCTCCCTTTTCCCTCTCCGCTTCCATGTAAATGAGTCAGCAACATTTTCTGCTAAATATTCTAATAATTTACCTACTCTCTCTCTCTCTTTTTTTGGTGCTCTTTTGAAGTAGGTCTATGTAGGCTGGTGAGAGGTTTGAGCTGTGCAACAGCTCTACCTGCCACCAGAAAAATAGAAACAAATCATTATTTCTTTGCTGCTGCTAATCATGGGGCCTCATCTGTGTACTCTTCTTATGGAGGAACTCTTTGGTAATAAACATATCACTTTGACAAGGTCTTCTCTAACAGGAACATTTTGTAGCTCACCAGCAAAGGGACTAAAAAGGGAAGAGAGACTGCCTTTCAGAGCTTTGCATCCCGCTGCCTTTCCCAACTGAGACTCCCCAGCTTTAATTGACAATTTCCACATGCACTTATAACTTCCAGCAGCCTGTCTTCCATGTAAATCTTGATGGTGATTAGGGGTAAATCACTTTCTCCTAGACAACATCTGTCCTCTCTGGCAGGAAAAATGCACCCTCAGAGTCGGGAGGTGATTCCAGGGGGGCTTCCAGGTGTATGTGGCAGCTCTACAGCTTCCATCCGAGCTTCACCTTCTTTACAAGCGAACGCTGATTGTCCCGTGGCATGAGTGGGAGCAGAGGATCCTCAGCTGTGCTGTGCCATTGGCAGCTGGCCACCTGGAGACACGTGTCCTGGAGCAGTGACAGGAACTGCCCGTGATTCGACCCCACATCTGCGCCACTGATTGTGAGCTCCACAAATGCCTCTTGAAATTCAGGGCCAGCTGCTGAGCTCTGCTGCTGACCCTTGCTGAGGGTGCTCTGCTGCAATGGGCAGGAACACTTCCCTTTTAATGACAGATAGGCACTATCTAAAGTAAAAATAACTGTATTTGAAAAAGAAAAGTGCTGAACAGTAGAATATTAGGAAGTTATTATATCAGGGCTACCTGTCAAGTTGCTTAATACAAGTCAGTTTGAAATATAATGGATTGGAAACTGGGGCTTGTGTCCCTGAAGCATGAGATTCCTTGAGTTGCCTAAAGCAAAACTCTTCAAACTTACTTGGAGCTGGAGAGTTAATGCTTTCTAAAAAAATGTACCTGGGTGCTTTTATCATATGGGGACTAAGCACGAGAACCAAATTCCTACATCCTTAAAATCGGAGTATTAATATGAAATAAACTCCAAGAACTTGGTGGTATTTAAGTAATTTAAAAAAAAAAGCTGTAGAACATCTTGAGAAATAGCATTGAAACTACTTCCAGCCTGCTGTGTGGGGTATCCAGATATAGATGTGCTTCAGGAACATAGGTGGATATTACACTTTGATTTATGTCAGCAGATAGGATTATCTTTATGAAAAATTTTAATACCAATCGCTTTCAGAAATGTACATTGAAAGCTTTTTCATTAGTGGGAGCATCTTAGGGATTTTAATTTTGCTTCTTGTTTTCCTCTGATTGCTACTCCAACTCTCTTCTTTCTTTTAATACATCAGTAGCAGTCAGGCTGCTGCGGTCACACTTAATATAAAGAATTCCAGCATCTTTTCTTTTGGTCCAATACAGAGGATGACTCTGTGACAGACTCACCAGCTGGTAGAGGTGATAAAATGGCAGGTAACAATTGCATAAATAATGCAATTATTAATTAACATTGTAATGTTAAAAAATATACATATGTATGTTGTGTTCTGACAGGTAAATTAAACCCATTTGAAGCAGCAGTCCATCAACATCATCATCATCGTTCTCAAGCCTCTGTTCCAGTGACAGCTGTCACTGCAAAACAAATGCAGCCTGTTGTGTTTGTGGGGAGAGAATAAGGTGTGCTGCAATGTGTGGGCTGGAAAATACCTCTGGGTTTGTTCAAGGAGGTCATGGTTAAAGAGCACTTCCAAAAATTGGACTCCTTGCCAGTTAACTCCTTAGCAGGCAGTGCTATCAGCCCTTGGCTGCCCACAGCACTCCTCCAGGGCCCTTCTCCAGAGCCAGGGGTGCACTGGAGGGTTCAAACATTCCCAAAGGCACCTCTCAGCCACCACACCCCCGAGGGCACTTCCTTTTGGATTGTCTTTGATGGTGGTGCTGTTCCTGGCTGAGGTGCGGCCTGCCTGGAAAAGCAGGGAAGAACACATCCAATTAAAACCTGTGGGGTTTGTGCGTTTGTTTTTATTTTTCTAGCATTAACTCCAATAATCAGTCTGCTGCTTAATTAAGCTTTCAATTTGGGACAGAGGGACCAAGACCAAGCATGTTTTTTCTCTTTTTTTTTGGATTTTATTTTTTTTTTCTTTCTTTGTTGTTATGCTGTGGGTACCCTGTCATTAGAAGGGCAGGGAAGAAACTTCTTTTCATTGCCACAGCAGGAGTGTTGAATACCAGCATAGCAAAGAATACTTAGTGAAAAAGTAATGTATCACTTGCATCTTATTTTCACTCCCTCTATATCTAGGATTATGTGTTGTTCAAGAGAGTTGTGTTTGCAAATCAGACTTGTTTGCTCATTTCACTAATGAAATGCTAATTAAATGACAAAAATATAATTGCTAATAGCAAATGGGCCTTAGTAGCAAACTGCCTTTTGATCATGGAAAGGACTAGGGCTATTAAGAGTAACCTTAGTCTTGTTTTTTTTTTCTTAAGAAACATGTATTAAGCATTCAAATGAACATGACTTAACTGCTAAGTAATTAGGATAGGTAGCTGTAGTGTTCTCTCTGCATCTGCAGTGATTAGAATTAATACCTGTTCTAGCAAACCTTTCTGTTGTACTTATCAAAACATCTGTCTCACTTCTCTGTTTCCAAAGCTCCCTGTACAGTAGCTACAGCAGCTCCAGGTCCATAAAGTCATCTCCTGCACAGCGGTCAGTCACTTCATTTGCCTTTTTCTGCTTTTTCTTTTATCATTCTCTTTGTAGTTGAATCAGCCTCCCGCTCTTGGCACCTGGGGTCAGAGGGATTTTGTAATACCGCGTGTTAAACCGTTCCAGCTCTGATTCTGAACTCGGGGTTAGATCTGCCCTCTTATCCTCACTTCCCTCTTATGATATCCCTGTTCCTGAGCACTGAGCTCCAGGAGGTTTCACACTGATGTTCCTTGTAGCCTCACAAGTTTTAGAAACCAGCTCTGGCAGGACTGCTTTGCTGGGGAATCCTGAAACCGCAGCGTGAGCTTTATGGGAAGGGAAGTACCTGCAACATGCGGCGCTGAAAACCAAAGGGGAAATCAAGTTTGGAATGATAAAAATGAAACCTCATGGGTTTATTTGAATAATTAAGTGGTGCATTTAGCAGCAAGGAGCATGTTCTTCTGACTGCCTGAGATCTGCCAGAGCCTCCTTAGTCTTTGCCTCTTGGCGAAAGCTACTTAGTGCTTGTTGTGGTCATGGCTTTTTACAGCTTGGATTCTGGCCAGCTGGAAATTTCCTGAGACCACAAATCCATTTCACTTAGGCCTGTGGACGTCCATCAAATGCTAACAATGTATGCTGCACACTCTCCTTTGCTCCATTCAGTTGCTGTTTTGTGAAGATGCTTGGATAGGGAAGGGCATGGACTTGAGCAGGCTCTACATAACTTAAACACTCTAAAATATATATATATATATATATATATGTATTATATTTATTATAATATATATATATATATATTGCACCTGTAATCTCTCCCTCAGGTGGATTTTTTGTCAGACAGGAGAGTTGAATTGCCAAGAGTATCCATGCATATCAGAATCCTCAGTAAATGCTTAGTATGTGGTTTATTGAAAGTGCTGTGAACTTAGAGGCAGGGCCTTATTTCTGAGTTGTCAGGAGGTACAGATTCCTGCTGGTGGGAACATAATTCTTGATAGCTTTGTCTCCTCCCTTTATTTATCTGATCCCTGTGACTAGGCTGGTTCATGAACTTGACAAGACAAATAGATTTCCCACTTTTCCATGAGAGGAGGTGGGAGAAAGCCAACATGAGGTGAGAGAGGTCGTCATTTTAAACATACCTTAGAGGCAAATGAATATCAGAGGATGTCACAAAAGTCCTTTTCACTGAAGTTGTGAGGTGTCTTCTCTAAACAATCAACCTCTGAATGCTTCCTTTTATTGATGGTATGAACATACGTGTTGATGTGGGGTTTTTTTCCCTTTTTAATAGTTGGATTTTTTACATGGGCCGTTTTCAGGACGCCTGTGTCCAGATCCGTAACTCTTTATCCATCACTCTGCAAACAACATACAAACATCCTTATGGAAGAATATTGTGGTCTCGTGTGTCCTTTGAGTGGTACAGTCTACCGTTATCACTGATCAAAAGGTCTGAATCCCCCCAAAAGATCATTATTTGTTGTGCTGATCCGTACAGCACAGAGGATTTGTGCAGTAGGGAGAGAATTGTGGGCTCCCTTCCGCTTAAAAACAGTGTATCTGAAGAGGCCAAATCGTGCTCCCTTTGTCATGCAAAAGCAGTCACTGACTTCGGGGTACCACTTGTGTGAACAACCAGGGATTTGCATAAACAGCTTCAGGGCAATTGACAAATTTCTACCTGGGAACTGAAATCTCACTGACTAATCTGAACTTCTGATTACTGGGAATGTGAAATGCGCTTGGCTCAGGAGTGACCCGTGGAAAACTCAGCTCTGCAGCTCAGTGTGAAGTCTTCCCTGGGAGAGCTGAAAAGGAGAAAAGGCAAATGCAAGTGGTCTGGGTGCTTGCTATGTTCTGATTTAATTCCAAGTTTTATGTTTTCCTGCCTGTAGCCAGGGGAGATTAAACTGCAGGTCGTTTGCCAGATGAGCAGGGGAGGGCTGTTCCCAGTTCCATCACCTGCAGTCCTCAGGAAGTGCCTGCTGAAAGACACCAGTGCAGAGCTTGAGTGGGGAGATTATTCCTTATTCAAGCAAATCACATTGAAATAATTCGGTTTAAAACTTCAGATTTCACTATTTCATAATACCTTTCTACACATAGAACACTTTAGTTATAAACTCCCTTTATAAACAGAGATAATATATATAAATGCTGCTTTTTAGACCTTTCTGAGAGCCTGAGTTGGGCCCAAGTGAGGCTCAGGAACAGCTAGCTGCATGGAACATGTTCTGTAACATTAATAATATCCTATACTTGTCCTTCATTCACATCTTTTTGGCTGCATATTTTAAGGAAAGTTTCGCTGCATGGTTTTGTTCAAGCACAGTTCCTCCACGTGAAATTGTGGGATTTTTATGGGGTTGCACTGAATCGTAGATCCAAGTGCTGGGATGTCGGGAGAAAGTGAAAAAATAATTGTAAACTAATTTAAAAATGAATTAAATTGCCACTCTTTGATTTGTTCTTCTCTAATAACTTCTTTTAATGTCTGTAAATAATGCAAGAAGACAGGGTGTTTTGTGCAGGAAAGCTGGAACTTTTTAAAAAGATCTTTTAATGCTACATTTCTGACAAGGTGTTAATGCAAATTTTGAGGGAAACTGGTAGGACTTGTAAATATGGCTGACAAGGACATTTTCTAGTTTGTTGCCACCTTTGTCATTTTCTGTATGACACAGTTCTGTGTATTTCTGCAGGTCCTTACAAATGTGGATTCAGTGGCAGAAAATCCTGGGAAACAAAGTGTCATATCCATGTCTTCTCTTTTTAAAACCAAGTTAAAATCAACCCAAAAGTTTGCTTTTATACTGACTCTTTTAAAACAGGACAAAATATAAAATTTTCCTTTTGGGACTAAATTGCTTAAATTATTTCAAAATATTTAAGCTGAGACTGAGAACAATAGGGAAAAATGTGATGGAGTGGGAGATTCAGGGAGTTTTAATCAACCAAATAAAGACGCTTTATAATGACAGTCAATCCCAACAAAAACTGTCACTATAATTCACCTATAATGACTCTCCACAGAGAGAGCTGTCAATACCAATCTAGTTTAATAACAGCCTCCTACCAAACAAGAAATGTTTGTACTGAGTGTGTTTTATAGAGCAGGTGAATGGTTTTGTAATGTTATGTGTAAATCAGTGTATTTCCATTATTATCTTGGATTTTTCTTGGGGCCAGCGTTTCCATCCAACTCAGGATTTTCAAGCTTCAAATTAATTGGCATTTAAATTATTTCATAGAAGGATTTTGTTTCTCTTAGATTTGTACAAAAGCTGGGAGGCCACTCAGTATTTGAGTAGCAGAAATTTTACTGCAACACAGGTATTTGTTTTTAAGTTACTTCTCAAAGATAGATCCCTTTTAAACTCTATTCAGTTTCGTTTAAGCCTGGGTGAAATATATCCAAGGGGAGCTGGAACTGATATAATTCAATCCAAACAGGAACTGTTGTTTTGCAATAAACTAAGTGCTATCTCAATGTTTTGATTTATTTCAAGATACATATATTAAATAATCAACACAGGTAACATGGATACACAAAATTTTACTCATAATTTTTCATTTTCCTTGTAAATGTATTTGGGGCCTCAAATGATATGCCTGAGCACTCTCATAAATACTGCAGTTGACAAATCCCTCTTAGGTATCTCTTCTCTTCCTCCTCTTTCAGAAGTTTATCTGCTGTTGCAGAAAAGGGAAAAATAATAAAAAAGTATTTCCAGCAATTCTCTGCTAATCTGCCACAGGGAATATTTCTTTTGTAAGTGGCGAATAGAAGAGTTCAGGCTTTGCCAGGGTTGAAATTGCACCCAGTGTCTAAAAAATGGTTAGGGGTGTGTTATTCAGTGCTAGAAGGAAATGAAATGGAATTGTGTATTTTATGGTAATGAATGGTATTTAGTGGTACCTATTTTTTATTATCATTAATAATAAATTCCATATTTACCCTAAGATATTGTAGATTTTTACTCACCTAAAGAGCCTAAAAACATTCCTTGACAAACCCAAAAGTACAGTTTTGCAGGTTTGCAATTTCAAGAACCCCACAATGTTTCACTGTGGTTCTGAGTTCAGGAGAAATTTGCTGTTTTGCATGTAGAAAATCAAATCTGGCAGCAGCAAATTGTCCCAGCTCCTGTTAACTATTGGCCTTTGCTTGGAGTAATCATTGGAATATTTCCAGAAAGTAATTTAAGGTTCTCAAATAATGACAATGAAATTTTAGGTAGAAGTAGTTAGGCTGTGATTCTCAGTTCACTTTGCCCAAAAGTTCGTATTTATAGACCCCAAGTTATTAATCAAACACCACAACCCCTGGACTTGAAGGAGAGGAGCATGTGGTGTTTCTGGAGTAAGGCTTTATCAGGATTTGGACAGAGCTAAAGGACTTTGTGCCCATTTATCATTATTAATAACATCCATGCCCTTGTCTCATGCTATTGACAAATGATTTTGTTTCAATGCCTGTATTGGCACTTTGGCAACCCTTCAAATGCACTGAAGCACTGCCTTCATTAGTGTAATGAGAAATACATTTACATTCCATCCTGAGAAAGAAAACTAGCTGAGAGCTATATTTGTGTAACATAAAGTTGCTCAAATGTCTTAAAAATATGAGCATTTGCAATAAGGTATTTGTTGAAGCTGAAATTATTGTTCAGTGTGTGTCCTAGTGAAGTTCAGGTGTTGTAGCTAAATGCACCTTTGGCACTAAGAATCTGAAAATGTGTCCTTGCTATATTATGGCAGAAAGACATTTTCAGTTTTTCTTTTTAGGTAAAATGACTCTTTGAATAACTTCTCAAGAGTATTTTAATAGGACTGGGAATTCTTGTTATTAAAAGTAAATATTTAACCTGTTCTCAAGCACCTCGAGTGGTAAAAATCGGAGAAGGCGCATTTCAGACAAATAACCTTTATTTTAAAGGACTGGGGCCAGCTGGATTTGGCAGCACATGTAAAGTGAACGGAGCCTTTTAAGTGAAATGATGCAACTGAACTTAAGGCCTTTGATAATTAGGGAACAAATCCAGTGCTTGAAATGAAGTGAGTCTTATACTGACATCAGTGGAGATGACTTAAAGCTGAAGATAATAAGAAAAGTTTCACCAGATAGTGTCTCTCCCAGCTGTACTTCAGACTGCATGAAAACCTGTGTAATAAACAATAATTAATAAAGAAAAAAAAAACAGAAGAAGCAAGGTCTAAGCCTTTCACTACTTTATGTATCAGAGTAATGAGCTTAGTGTCAGGAATTAAAACAACGTCCTTTTAATTTGAATCTTCTTTGGGTTTAGAAGGTTTAGAGAAATGCTGCCAGTTTAGGAACAAAGGCCAGTATTTTCTGTTTCAGGACTGAGGCAGTAATCTCAGAAATCTAAAGCAAATTGCTTTAGCTACTAAGAAAAAGAGAATCTTGCAAGCAACCCAAGAGATGGTTGATATTTCAGAAACAGTGTGTAGTGCCTCATAGATCATGTAATATTTCCAAGCAGTGATTCTAACTGGTAAAGCAGCCCAAAGAGCTTTTAGCTGGAAGTGAATTCAGCAGCTTGAATTGTAAGTGGTAAAATTATAAAATCTGGGTTTGTGCTGCAGGACTGTCAAGTGGGCAGTATTAGGACCACACCATTAGAAAGACAAAAATACCATACATTTATGTTTATTGTCCAGATCTATATCTCATCATATTTGTCAAACATTATTTTTGACCAAGAGCTGTACAAATTTCTGTTCTTTTACTTCATTTTTAAGTACAGCCTTTTCACAATGCAACATTGCAAGAAATCCCTTCAAAATCAGTGAAACACCTGTGAAATTCTTGCAGATCAAGCACAATTTTGTGCCTCCTCATCACAACAATACTTGAGAAAAGATGAGACCCATCATTCCTCAAGGCTCTGTAAATTCAAAAAGGCTTGAAATAAGTGATACTGGGAAGTTGTAATAACTTGGAAACTACACCAGAGTTTGGGCAGAAGTATCTCCAAGGTCCTGATTCCTAATTCTTTGAGCAATTTGGAAACTCGGAGGGAACATGCCTTCATTTTGCTTTTTTTTTTTTTTTTTCCTGTGTTTTTTCCTTCATTTTTGTACATGTTTTTCTCTTACCCTTTGTCTCATGGTCATGTAGATGACCCTGATAGATCACATCTGGTGCCCTGCTGGTTTTCAGGCCCTACAGAAGTGTGCAAATAATTCACTGACTGTGCAAATATTTCTCTGTGGTGGCAGTTTTCATTCTCAACTCCCAATTCTCAGAATTTATTGTAAGGTTTTGCACATTCAAATACCTTTTTCCTAGCTAGAAAATTAAATTAAAGAAATGGAACTATTATTACAGTTCTGTACAGGAATGTTAATAATACCAAATATATAGTTCTTAGGGGGAAAATTCAAATATAGTAGGTGATTAGGCTGGTATTACTGGCTGGCAAAGGAAAAGTCACTGTAAGCTGAACAGCAGGATGTAGGGATATTGTGGTGAATTATAAAAGCATTTGGCACATTGCTGGAGTTCCTCTCTATGGTGTTGTGTTATCTCATTTCAAATGTTGTAATTAAAATTGAGCAAACTTTGAATTAATGTAGCTGAGACTTATCTTCCCGAATGCACTCTTAAAATTTTCCTCCGTCCTTGTTTTGCATAGGAGAGATTTGGAATAGAGAACTGTCCTAAGGTCCTGGAATCTCTGCAAGCCGAGTTGAGAATCAGTGTTACTGCTCAGGCCTTTATCAAATGTTTACCACACATAACTGGGCTGGGCAAGAGATTGTGGATTTGTTAATTCTGAATACTTCAAAATAGAGGAGAAATACCCTTGATGCGAAAGCCCTGGGGGAGAACTGCAAAGGAGCTGCATGTATACTTTATACTTTTTCTGTAAAAGAAGCAAAGCAATGTTTGTAATACAGTTTGATCACTAGTGCAGCATTTCTAAGCCTTGGAAGGGGTGAAATAAGGAATTCCTGCAACCTGCTTGTCCTGTTATTGCTATGGAAGGCTTAGCTGAGGAAACCCAGTTTGTCACTGCTGGAAGGTGGTATGGGAATGTTGTTCATATCATGAGTCTCCAAAAGTAAGCATCTGGAAATCTAAACTAGCAGGACATTGCTTGGAAATCTTCTCTTCCAATTTTATTCAAGTTTTTTCTCCCTGTGCAAGATCTGCGAAGCCAGACACGAATCTGTTTCTTTCTGCAGTGCCTTCCATCCAGCTAATCTCCTGTTTATTTTTTAAATGCACAGCTTGAATAAGTGCTGGTGAAGGCCTGGGCCCTTGGTAGCAGTCACCAGAGGGTTAACTGAGCCTCCCTGACACTTTAAAGGGTAGATGATGATTTCAGCTTCTCCAGCTGCACCAGGATCAAATGGAGTTCCCAAACCGTCCAGCATTGACTGACAAAAAGTTGATTTCCCCAAGGCTGCTCTGACTAAATTGATGGCACAGCTCTGACAGGGAAGAGTTTGTATTTGTGTTTAATTTATGTTTGTGTTAGTTTCCTTTCTTCTGTTGCCTTGGGACTAACCAAAACCGTCGGTTTTGTTAAACAGGGCCTGTGGAGGTTTTCCCCATCTGTTGCTTTTTTTTAATGTCTATTGATCCTCTCAAGGAAGGACAAAATTTTGAGTGATTTAGGCAGGAGGTGACGCTGCTAAATGTTCCATTTTGCTGACCCTTCCTTAATTCTGAATGTTATTCCTAATATTTAGATTATTCAGTTCTATCTTTGAGCATACGATTTCATTTCAAAAAACAAGCATCCATCAGATCAGCTAAAGATTATTACAGGACCTCTACAAATTCATTAATGCATTTGAATAGTCTGGTACTAGTATAGTGCTATTTAAGTTTTTTAACACTTAGAAGCATATTGATACACTAGACAGCAAAAAAGGAGAACAAAGACATCTCTTGTTCAGTTCTGCCTCAAAGAATTTTGTATCAAAGCTTTGTGCTTATTCTAGGTTGAATCCTTGTAGCCTGAGATCAGGTTTTCCCATAGAATATTAGTGCTTTCTTTATTCCTGGTGAATAATTGTGGCTAGCCAAAGTTGTTCATGTCTTTCCTGGGTTTCATGTAAAATTTTAGATAGGAGATGGTACTGTCTTATACTGGAATTCAAACTGTGAAGTATTTTCACAAGATGTTGTTGGGATTTGAGTGGATTCAATATGAAAGTTTTATTGTTGCCTGTTTCTCACAGGTTTGCTTGTGATACTTCCTATTTTTATTTTTTTTATTTATTTACATTTTATTTATTTTTATTTATTTTATTTTTTTTTATTTTTTAATTTTTTTTAAAGATGAAATACCATTACCCTGGAGAACTTAATCTGCAGTCAATAGCAGCAGAGCAGACATTCACACATTCTCTGTCAATGTCTTTCCTGTTTATTCAGGTCAGAATTGAAATTGTGCTGTGTCCTGGCCATAGAGCTCTTAAGTTGTTGTGTCACTGTGTGTGGAAACTGGGGGTGTCTCACATTGTATGAAAACTTGTGTTCAAAGTCATAAAAGGAACAAGAATTTTGGGTTTAAGGCATGAACTAATATGACAGACTTCTAGGGAATCCTCAGTGAGCCTATAGTGGAATGCCAGTGCCCTCCTGATTGCTATTTGCTGCTCTTTTCCCTGCTGAGCCCACAGGCATCATCTTCCTACATAATCCTGAGGCTCCAGAGGGATCTCCTGCTCTTCCCTCAGCTCCTGCTGGGGACCTGAGCTCCAGGTGTTAGAGTCTGAGACACAGAGTGTGTGCCCTTGTTTCTGATGTTTAGCTCCAAGATCCAGAAAAACTGAATTTCATACATGAAATTTATGGGTATGATGAAGGATTTAGACTGTTGTTGCTTTTCCTTCTTCTTTCTTCTTCATGTTCTTCTCCTGGAGGTTTTTGGGTAATAGTGATTGGACAGAAAATGCCACAGTGCAGCACACAGGTGATGGGTCATTGGGTCATTAAGAAAAATAATATACGTGTCTATTGTTAATTAGATAAGAATAAGTACAAAGATAAAAGAACTGCATAGTTCAGGGCCATTTTGTGCTTTCGAAGCCAAAGTGAGCCACAAGGCCATTTTGTACCATCAGAAGAAAATAAGCCAGATTGCAGTGAATTGAACTTGTGCAGAAAGTCTGGAGAGACCTGCCAAGTTTTGTGATAACATCCTAATAAACACGAGAAACAAGATCCTAACAGGCTTTGGGGTTTTTGTCCTGACCCAGAGGACTGTGATAAGCAGGATTCCCATGACGGAGTATCTCCAAGGAGCTCAGCTCAGAGGAGACTGAGAAATCCAGGAGTAAAAAGAAGTGCAGAAGAAGCACAGCAGCAGAATCAGAAGAGAAAAAAGAAACAAAAAGAATTTTTAAGAAGTTACATTAGGTGTGCCACTGCAGCCCCTGATTTATAGTTGAGCCTGCCTTCAGTGCCCTGCACTCTGCCACCAATTCACATCCCAATCGCCCCCAGCTCCAGCTGCATCGTCCTGCAAACCAAGGCAGCCAAAATAGCCAACATCATTACAGATTTTTCCAGAGGACACAAGAAGAGATGAAAGAACAACCTCACTTAATGAGCTTACGCTAAGATTAGCCTGGAGGGGCTGCCGTGGCTGTAACTTGCTGCCTCCTGAGATTGCTGGATGTGCCTGCAGCCGTGTGCCAGCAGTGGCACACTGCAGAGAGCAGCCCTTCCACAGCTAGTCTCCTTCCAGGTGTCCTCCTGTAGGCAGGAGCAGATTTGGTGTTTTTAATGGATCTGGATCTTTCAGGAGCAGGGTTTCCTTCACTGGGCTTGGTGGAGATTCGCCTTCTGTGTTTGTGAACGTCTGATATGCGGCAATAAATGGGAGTTCATGAATAGCTTGTAAGGTCAAGCACAGCGATGGTAAAAGTGCCAAACCTCTGGGTGGATGGCATGTCTGAGATGGCTGATTCCCATCTCCTTTATCCTGAAGCTACTGGCAATAGATATAATTAGGAAATCAGAACTGCTATCCTATTATCTACCATTGGTGTTCCCAATTAATCATTTAGCCTTTTCATCCTTGCTCGAGCTAGAACATCTTGGAGACTGCTGTGATAATGACATTCAACACTGGAATCTGCATTAGTGTTTTGAATTAAGAGTGAGCTGAAAACATAGATGATGCAGACCTACCAGCACTTGAAAAAAATAACACCTAATTTCATCATTTGGAACGGAGCTGCAACTATTTCACAACATCTGATCTCATAGAAAGGGCTTTTTTTAGGGAGATCATCACTAAGGTGCATGGAATTGATTCCCTTTTCAGCAGCTCAGTGGTGGGCAGAGTGCCCAGACTAAATGAGCTTTTAAGGACCCGCACTTAGAGTGATGCATTTTGTCTTTTTTTTTGCTTTTTTCTTTTTTAATGCTTGATTTATTTGATTATATTTATCAAATTAACAGAAATTGATCAGAAGTCCTCCATTTCAGGGAACTGCCAGAAAGTAGGTGTATTAGTGGGGAAGAAAAATTCTTAGTTGTCTAGTCAAAAAGGCATAAATGATTTTGTGATTACCAAGAGGGAAAGGGGGAAGTCTGAGCTTGCGTTCCTATTCCTAGTTTTAAGTATGTGCTGAACTTGCTGAGCTACTAAACTGCTTTATTAGCCAAATTTACCAAGGGACAAATTGGTTCAGCTGCTGCAAGTACTCAGAACTATTAAAGAAAACTCACTTTATCCTGGTGCAGGGAGGGGACTCTTGCCCCTGAAAACAGGCAGCCAATTTAGGGAGGGAAGCTGAGGAACCTGATGAATTCCAGGCATCCACCCCCAAAGGGAACAGAGGAACGGGGTTGTGGGAAGGTAAAAGTGAGAGTTCAGCTCTCCCAGAGCATTTTCAGGCAGTTCAGGCAGAACTCTTTGGTTTCCAGGAGCTTGGTACAGTCTGCAGTGCTGGGACCCCTGTCCTGCTCATGGGGTTAGTGAATAATGAGGGCATGAAAAACAGCAAGGTGGGTAAAATCCTGTGTGTAGAGCGTAATGGAAATAGGCATCCATTTTCAGAGAGCCTCCAGAGAGTTCTGCAGTCCAAAAACCTGGAGGATGTAATTTTCCTGTCCTTGCTGGAAAAGGACACGGTAATGGGAAAAAGAAAATTGTATGGTTGTCTGCAGAACAAGCTAGTTTTTACTCATGAAACAGGATTTTCTCCCCATATTTCTTAAATGGACCTTGAGTGTCTGCATTCAAAGACAGAAGCATAAAAACAATTCAGTGATTAATCTGAATAACTGCCAGTGCACTTAGAATATAAAGTCACGTAGTAGTAACCTGGTCATGCTGTTATTCAGGAACTCTCTCTGGACTGAGTTGATTACAAAAACAATTTCTAATTTAGGTAATTGTAAACATCTTCCATCTTTTATCTCCTAAATAGACTGTGGCTTCTTTAGTCCTCTTCCACAGATGAGCTGTTTTGTTGTTGCACTTGGTAACTCTCTGTAACTCTCGCCTGGTTCTCTTGAGGCACCTTTTGATAACTGCACCTTTCCATGTCTGTGATGTGTTAGCATCAGTCTTCCCTGTTGGATTAAAACATTACATGAAGCCAAGCCTATCAAAATTGGCACCGTACTCCTAATGTGTTTTATTCTTACTCAGAGACATATGTGATAAAGCATGTTTAAACTGCTGGATTTAGCAGAAAATTAGTAAATAAAGCTAGAAGAGAAAAAACCCATAAGAATGTACCCATCATGCAAGGATAGCCACCACAGTAGGTTGCAAATAATTTCCTTTATTTCATGTCTAATCTTTGCATTATTAGACTTCTCTCCACTTACAGAGAACAAGGCAAAAAGGTTGATTGTAAACTTTCAGAAAACCTACATAACAACCTATTGGGATAATAGAGCTCTTTCATGTAGCTGCTTATGGTTTTTTAACTTCAGTTATTTCTTTGCTGCCAACAGAAATGATGTCTTTAAACTCCAGATAAACCTACAAATGGTTCATATATTTTTCTGTGATTCTGTAAAAATAGCTGACAATTCAGATAAATGGCATTGGAGGAGCATAGCAGTAAGCACTTTAATTAAAATGAGCGATGCACTAAGAGTTTCTTGCATTTAATTTTTTTAAATTGTATTTCCAGGTCAATAATGCGATTATTGATTATTATTGTCATAATGAACGTTTGACCCTCATTTTTATTGATCTGTCATTTCGAAGTATTGATGGCTGCTATGGGAAAGAGCACCAAGAGTTGGAGTCAGGCAAGACAGGGCAATTACAAAGTTCTTGTTCTATACTTACCTCATTCCACAGAATTATGGTTTTCCCTTCTCTGCTCCTGAGTGGCCACTTACTGGCTTAAATGGATGTTGTTGTGTGTGGTTCAGAAAGTCGGATCTAGTTTTTTGTATGTAAAGGTTATATAGCTTTTGGGAATAAAATCAGGGTTTTCTCCTCTCTCCTAGTGCACAGATGGCTGCTTCCCTCCCTAAGAGGTGTGGGATGCAGGGGGAGAAGGGTGAGGGGCTGATTCCAGGACAGGTGCCTTTCATGTGAGGAGGTGGAAGGGCCCTGCTGTGTGCACAGTACGTGGGGATCCCTTCCTTTTCCATCCACCTTCCTGTTCCATCTCCCTCCCGAGGACACAACACCTGGGATTTCACCTGCTCCTCACTGCAGGTAAGCAGAGCCTAAGAGGTTCCACCATCTCTGAAGGGTTTCTGGGCTGCTTGTGGCTAAGCTTTATTTTCAACATTTGGAAAGGCAGAAGAACCTTCAGGTTTTTCATGCAGTAAGAAGGCAGGAAATATGATAAAAATATTTCATCTACGTAGTTGCAATCCTAAGGGCATCTTTCTAATGAAATGTTTTACAAATTTTTTTTTTTTTTTTTTTTTTTTTTTTTTTGGTAAATGTGCTGTAGCTGGAGCTCTGGAATGTGATTTCCCCTCCTCCTTTACAATAGACTTGTAATCCAAATACTTTAGAGTGGAATTACTGTCAATATAATGAATTTTTTCTTCATACACCTAACATGATCTTGAATTAATTTTGATGTAAATGGCAGGCCTGAGTCCAGGTACTGCCAATAAACTGCAGTTATGTATCCTTGGAATGGTCGCTGTGTGAGTCAAACTGTTTGAGACAGTGCAGTTAACATCAGGAGAGGGGCTGTGTGAAGCAACCAAAATTAGCATAAAAAAATTGAAACGTATGAGGCTGCAATTACCGTAACATCATAACTGGGAGACACTGCAATTGATATTGTAATGGCTTAGATGGCAATGGAATAAGTCAGTGAAACAACTTCAAATAAATGAGTAAAGAATTTTAATGGCATCATATTGCTTGGCTCCAGAATTATAATATTTTAGGGGTGCTGAATCCACAGTTAGCTATTAAAAATGCTATAAAGTATGGCTGCAGTACTTAGCTGCTGTTTCTCAGTGTGTTGGATGTTGTCAGCTTTTTCTTTTTAGAACCTTAACGAAGGAAAATTATTTTAAGGATGGGCAGGCACATAGTAAGTTTTCTATTTCTAATTCAAGTTCTTAACTGAAATGTGTTGACCCAGTGAAACAAAGAGTATAATAACAGATATTACCAGAATAATCTCATCCACCAACTTCGATCTCCCCAAAATTTACTAAATCAGAAGAAGTGACACTTGGGTGGTAGAACAACCCCACCCACCCTGTGTTTGACAGTGGAAGTACCAGGAAGAGGACTTGGGAGACTGATGGAGAACTCTGGCGTGACACCAGTGTACTCACTAGTTTTCAAAGGCTGCCTGCATGGTGGTTTCAGAAAGGATTTTCTTCCCTAACCTGCTGTTGGGAGAGAAAAAAGTTCAATTAAAAAAAAGGAAGATAGAGGCATTCCAAGGGTTGTATGCAAATGCATGCAAAAAGTAGCAATATTCACTTGCATTTCATCAAGGTGCTGCTAAACTTTCCACCCCAAAGGAGCTGTGTTTCACAGTTTTAAATTTCATAGAATTCATCTTGGATTTCTAAGAAGGTGAGGGAAGTCTCCATCAGCTGACATTAAATTTTAATGTGAGTTGTAACAAAGTAAAAGCTTAGAAACTCCAGAAATAAGAGAATAAGTAGAACAAAACCAGCTACTTAGAGATTAGTTATGCTGCATTTATTCTTAACGGAAGAGTAAAAAGCCTCATCAGGAACTGAATAAAAAAAGACCTAAGGATAGCAGTGTAATCAATAACAGGAAATCTCTGAAATGATTCTGTACTTGCTTAATAACGTTACCTGCATGAAATAATATAATTCAATTTCAAAAAGGTACCTTCAGTATCAGGTGGCATTTCACTAACAAAAAAGTACAAAACAAAATAATTAAAGCTTATGTTAAATAAATTAAGAATAAGCTGTTTGTCAGACTTCATGAAGTGCAAGTCAATGGTGAATCATTACCAGGTTCCAAAGGGAGACTTTGCCTGGTGCTGCTCAACATTGCCATCATCCATCTCCAAGTCCATTGTGTCATCTCTGATAATGTAAAAGAGGTGGAGGCCAGACCTGCAGAGCCAAGGGAAGTGTCTGGGAAATCAGACTGGCTCTGAGAGAGATCTGGAACACTGACTGGGAATGGGCACCCCCGAGTCAAAGCTAGGGAGCAGCTGGAGAAAGGAGGGCTTTTCATCACTGCCTCTGACTCTGCTGATATTTATGTGGCAGTGCTGTATTCCTGCCTTTCAGGAGGCCACCTTTTTGAAAGGGTCTCATAAATGCCCAGAGAGAGTACAAAAACAAAGGCCTCAGTCTAAGCAGTCTAATCTCTTTAACTGCAAAAATTACTAAATGAGGGTTGGCTGCCTTGGAGTGTAAAAGAGAAATAAATGGCAGGCAGCAGGTAGCTCTTTAGTTGATATTATTGAATCAATATTTAGGACATAGAGCACACCAGCTCCAGATGGAGAAACACAGTTTGTTAAAACTGATGGTTAATGCCTGAAATTGGGAGGGGGAGGAAAAGCTACCTGGTAAAGCAGAAGTGTTCTGCCTTGGCTGTCTTGACAAGTCTTGGGCTCCTTTCTGAAGCATTAATTATTATAATAGGAGGTATTTGATTTAATTAATTTTTCTTGTGATATTTAAGATGCTGTGATCTGTAGGAGACTAGACAGCAAATAATCCAAAAATTCTGCCAGCTCTGGAAGACTCTGAAGCTGTGAAAAGTACTGGTGGTTATTGCATTTTGCATTCTCTCAGTCTCGTGCTGATGAATTTTAGGTGTATGTAGGTAAGGACACTGCTTGATCTATTGGAAAAAGTGAGAAAATATCTTCCCCTGTTGTGATTCTTGTCTCCTTTTTTTTTTCTGCCCCCACCAAACTTGAGCTAAGGAGTTGGAATGTGCCCATTCTTTCTTTTGCTCTCTTCTCTTTGTCCAGGCTGTAGAAGTTTGATGTGAGGGGAATATTCTTCTGTCAGAAAGCTGAGCACAGCATCTACTGCTTGCTTGGGTCAAGGCACGATTTTTGTCCAAAAGAAAATAATTTGTGTTTATTTCTTAGTCTTTGTGTGCCAGATTCTTTAGACATTTGTAGTTAGGTTTCCTGGAAATCCACACAAATTGAGTGTCTAAGTGAGCCTAACAAATATGCCTGATTCAGACATTTCCATAACCATCCTTATCCTTACCTGCCTCAAAACTTCCCTGATTCCCAACAAAGCTAAGGGAATACCCTGATGGCCCAGTAATTCTGTTGCACTTCGATCTGGTTGAGCAGAGCACAGCGCTGGCTGATTCCCAGCCAAACAACTGAGCCATCCTTTCACAAAACACATCAGAAACACAGGATGACAGGTCTTAAATTTTCTCATCAGTCCAGGCTTCTGCCAAAATCTCAAGCCAAAATTTTTGTCATGAAACAAATATCATACAAACTTGGAAATGCTTTGGCTTTCGAAAAAAAATCCTGAACATTCAGCTTAGTGAAAAGGGCAAATAATGCATGTGGAAGGAAAAAGTTTTACTTTTGGAAACTGAACAGAATTTTCTAAGGAATTTATTTGAATGACACTGAGTGGATCAACATCATTATAATTTCAACCATTCTATTTTGAAACTCTTTGCTCATTTGCAATTCTGTACTTGCTTTGCAATTATAATGGTTTGCAGTTCTGAGCTTTTAGAGACAAGCATGAAACTGTGCATATAACATAACCATGAAATTATGACCCAGTGATCTTTTAAAACTCCAATATCAAATGGATAGATTTTAATTTTTTTTTTCCCATACCAACACATTATTCAGAGCAAAACAAGAAAAACCAAGTGAATTTGAAATTTATTGTAACGAGAGCGGAGTGTTCATACTTAAGTAATGAAGAAATACACAAAAAGCATTTGCTTAAGATTTTAATGACATTTGCAGCCAAGGCACCGTAAATATTTAAACCTCCTCAGCCACCACATGTGCAGCTTATGATCCTGCTCCTACCGAGTCTGTGGCAGAACCTCTCAGGGTTTCACAGGGTATCAACACCTTATCTTGCAACCTGCTGCACCTCCCGGTCCTCCCTGATACGTGGGATCAAAGCCAAGTGGTTAACAGTGAGCTAAGCCATGTCCATCTTCAATTTTTCTCAGTACTCTTAATCCCATTTTCACACGGAGCTGCTTCCATTGCATTTTTCTTGCACAGAAAAAGTATTGAGACAGACTGTAGGAGTTCACCTCTGCCTCTTCTGGTCCTCTTTTTCTTTAGAAGGCGAGGACCAGAGGCAAAGAGAAGGGAAGTGCTAACCATGTGTTAGTTTGGCCAATACATTGAGAAAGAATCTGTAACTTCATGTGTGAACCATAAATCCCACTCCTATGAGCATTGCAGAAGCCCTGGAATCCTTGCACCTTTTCCCTTGAGCTACAGCTCATTGATTGGCAAGTGAGGCAGGGGAGGCTTTAATTAAACTCCTGTGTGATGCCCATGCTTTAAATTAGTGCCAAATGGCCGGGCTCAAGGTGTTGTCTAAATTTCTTAAGCATGTCTAAATCTCTCCCTCAAGCTAAACCAAGGGCAGAGAAACATCAGTCTCAATAAATATTGTACACACCTTTTCATGAGCAGCCACTGATAAGGAAGTTAGATATTCTCAGCACAGGCTCTTCCTCATTGTTGGACAAGGTGAGAATGTCTCATTCCGCCAGGTTTAATTCTGCTTGGGAAATTACCAAATCTGGGAGTATATTCTGATCTTTTCTTCTCCCCTTATGGGAATGATCAGGCAGCAATTTCGCCCCTCCAAAACTGTATTAAATTTATGTGAATCTAAGCTCAGATTTTGAACCCACTCCTGCAAATGTCTCTGCCAGCCTTTCTGAGTAAATTCTGCTTGATCTGACCTTCTTTTCCTTTCTAATTTGTTTTGCTCTGAACATAAGAATACAGTTTTCATTTGCTGCAAATTGAAGCAGAGTCAAGTGTAAGAGCAGAAATAATTTGTCCAACATAGAAACAATAGCTCAAATGGGATTAAACTCTTCTAGTTATTAGACTGTATTACTGTCTTGAGTGCTCTCTATACTCCTTAAAAAAAACCCCACATAATCAAACAAACTCCCCTTACTATGGATCCTTGACTAGTGAAGTTTTCCAAGGATATGAAAAAGCCCAAGTAAACCATGTACAGAAGAGTGCTTTTTTTAAATAAGCAAAATTTGAAATTTGGAAACATGAATTCTCCAGTTGAAAAAAGCTTCTGCCATTAGAATTTGAAAATACAAATTCAAGTTGCATTCTGAAATAACTACTGGAAGGGAACCAGATATTTTAAGCTCCCTGCTTTTGGTCATAATAAATTCTTTAGTGTTGAATAGTTTTCTTTAAGAGTGTTTCAGGTAACAAAGTGTCATTTCAGTGCAGAATTAATATTCTGAAAATATTAAAAGATTTTTTTTTCCATAAAATTTGTGAGTATTTACATCAGTTTTTTCAGTATTTGGTTAATCTGGAAATATTTTTCCTTTGTAAATAAATTCTTCCCACCCTGTGTTTAATAAATTTTTTATGGAAACGCTTTGATTCTTCCCCTCCAGCTTCATCCTGAAAGAAAAGGGAGAACTGGGATAGTTTTAACTGCTAAATGTTCATTTTTGCAGTCAGGTTCAGAGATATTTTCCTGTCTCTGCAGGGCCCTTGGTATTGGTGGTGCTACTGCAGAGTAAAAGCAGTGCAGGTAACAGGGCAGCTGAACATCCTCCCAGGAGAGTGGATCAAGGGCTCAGTGCAGGATTACCTGAGAAAAAGAGCGAGTCAAGGTTGTCAAAGAACAGGCAAAATACAAGGAAATAGAAGAATCATACAGGAGATGTGTTGAATCTTTTGATGTGACATGGTGCTAACATAAAAGAAAATATGAACTCAAAGTCAGCGTGGTATAACTGTTCTGAGTTGTTTGGTATCATTGATAGATGATGAAAAACAGGGATAAAAATATATTTAAGTAGTTTCATATAGCAAATGAACTTTCCCCCTCCTCTTTCTGAAAGTTGAGCGTGGAATTTTTCTGTTTTGTATTTCATAGAACAAAATTAGAGTTTTAAACTGTGGAGTGGAATGTGGACAGAACCAAGGCTTCATTTTTTATTTTTATTTTTTTCTTAATTCTAAGATGTATTTGTTTATCTATTTAGTTATCTGTCTGGTTTGGGTCTTCAGCGAATATTTTTCAGTGGGCCACAAAAAGAAGATAAATTCCCCACATCAGAAACAGGTGTCTCTGAGAAACCTTATTTCTGTTGTGGTTGTTTTCTTTTCATTGTTTGCTCCCTTGGATGTCACTGTAAAGTCTGACCTTCATTCAGATCAGCGTCAAACCTCTCCTTTTGTAGATTAACAACAATAATAACCTGAGTTTTACAGAACCTCCTCCTTCTTTCTGCCCTGGCCTGTGTTTTTTTGTATAGATGTCTCATTACATGTGCCACAGAGATCAGCTTGGTTTTCAGCTGATTGCATTATACTAATTTCTAACAATGTTGTTGTATTTTGATTCTGCCTCTCTAATCAAGGAAGGAGGTTTTTAGTGGAAAAAATTGCTGATCTATACATAGAATTTACCAAAAACTCTGAAATAGAGGGGATTGGAAAAATTTGACAGGCATTTTCTTTTGGGAAATGCAAATGTTGTCAAAACTGGGACATTTAATGAAGATATTTTCTCTTGAAAATATCTGCTTTGAAATGAAAAAAACCCAAACCATATAAATACATTACTTCTATTCAAGCTGTCTTAATTCAGCAATTCAGAGGACTGATAGAATTTTTCGTTTAGGAATAACTTGAGAGTCAAGTTTTTTCAACATTTCTTGAAATGAGAGTACAAGTTAGCAGGGCTCAAATGAGCCTTTTCTTTCCATGCATACCATTTACTGGAGTGTTGGTTTATAGTAAATTTGGGATTTATTCCAGAATCAGAAAAAATTAACATATCATCAATTGTGTTGGGTGATTCAGGTGTTAATACATTGAAAGGAGCTGACCTTAACCGTGAGCTGCGCTGTCACAACCAAGGATGGAGGCTGATTTAAACATGCTGATCTTACAAATATCCCAAGTCAAAAATTATTTACCTTTTGGCCATTGGGTGTAGTTTGCCATGCAGTTCCCCGATATCCCCCCTCAAAGCAAAAGTTTATTTTGCTAACACTGTGGTTCTGCACTTTCATATCCAGAAAAACAGTTTTGGCCACAGCACCATGATTAACTCCTAACTTAAAACCTTTCAAAAGCTAACAAAATGCTGGTAGCTTTATTTCCTTTCAGTCTTTACTGAGCCAGTGGTGCTTTAGCTACAATTAAAAGCCTGAGTGTTCTTAGTTATTATTTCCAGACTCTCTGTAAGACACTTCTTGTTAAATACAGTGGTTTTTTCCTGCAGCAGCCGTATTTTCTGTTAACCCCAGGTGAGGTGAGTTTTCTTTTTGGTGCTAAGCACTGCGTCAGCACAGCATGAGAGATGTGTTTCTGTTGGAGTCCATGTAAGGTATTTTCCATGTAATTTGATGGAATTTAGACTGTGTCAATAGTGAGAGACAATGATGCAAAGCACTTTGGATCTGAAAGGACAGGGGTTGAAGAGGAAGAGGAATAACTGATGTGCACAGAGCGGGAACGCACCAGTGGCGGCCAGGGCTTGTGACCCAGTTCTTTCAGATTTCCAGCCAGAGCCCCTCGCTGCTAGACCCTGATGCCTTCTAAGGTTGCCAAAATGTGCACAAGAGAGGGGACACTGAGTGATTTGGACATCTGTGTTTGACTGACATTGCAGTTCTGCTCTGGCAGCCTTCACTGTCACTTCTTTCAACAAGTAAACAGGGCTGTAATTCCTAACTCCAGCAGAAAGTATACAGGAAATGCTGCTGCTGCTGCTGGAAGTGACAACACATTGCAGAGCAATGGAAGAGACAACACATGCTAAGGGATTCTGCTGCTGAGGACATCAAAGAGCCAACTTTTGGTTCTCAGTGCAAGTAGACAGTGAAAACAAACAAAAAAAGAGGATGATAATAACGGATAGATCACAATGGGTCCATTTATTTTGTATTACATAATATTCAATATGAAAAGGCCGTTGGGAATCATTCTTCCACAGCTTTCCAGTTCGTCTTCGTGCCTTGTTAATTACAGATAGTCAAAAGAGACAAAGCCTTTCACAATTCATAAATTTATCATCATCTCTCTGATAGCACTGTTGATAAAATTTGATCATATGTTCAGAGCATAGTTCTACTGCAGCTGCTGGAATTTTGGGGGGATGTGGTGGGGTGAAGCTGGAGAGAATGCTCTGCACTCCCACACTTGAACAGCTCCAACTTTCAACAGCCTTTAATTTCAGCGTGGTTCACATCCAAATTTGGGTTATGGCCTCTTTTGTAGTCACTGCTTTGGCATGGCTGAGACACTGAAAGTCTGTTTTCACTTGTGACCTCTCCAATTTTCTATAAAATTTCACATCATGTTGTGGAGAACGTTGTGGCGAGGGTATCTGAGTACCTTTGTGAATGCTGGTTTTGTTATTTGTTCCTTAGCATGGCAGTTATTTATATTACAGTGATAAAAGACTAAACTCGGTTCCCTGACAGGAGAGGGCATCTTGATTGATGGATTTTGCAGCTTAAGTCAATCAGTCAGTTCATTTTGGAATGATTTTTTTACCTTGCAAGAGAGACCAAATTTCTACAAAGAAATGCACTATATGAAAAAAGTGATGTGAAAAACCAGCTGAAAATGGAATTAATTTTTAATTGAACCAGAAATATGCAGATTTTAGCAAAGCATACATTTTTTGCAGAGTTGTTTTGGGAGTTTTTTTTGTCTCTGAATGCTTTTGAGCTAGAAGAAATGAAAATTGGCAGCTATAATTATCTGGAAACCCAGAAGCATCTTTGAATTTAGATTTGTACTTTCTTCCTGGGTTTTTAATGGCTCTCTGAACTAGCTTTTGATAGCAATATCCTTTTTGCTGCTATTGTAACTCCAAAATAATTTTCTAAAATATTTGAATGACTACCAAAAGCATTCTTTTTAATGGTAGAAAGGAAGAAAAATAGCCCATGTATCTTACCAGTCTTTTTCATGATAGTTGTTGACAGCATAAAAGTTTGGTGTAGATGATAGCTGGAAACAGAATTGCCACCCAGGTGGGTGAATGCCAAATTTGCTAAGGCTGGTGCTCAGAAACACCAAGAGCAACAAATTCCATTTAATTAAGATTTACTACAGCACAAACAAGAATAAATGTGAGGAAAATTCCAAATGAAATCCAGGGGGTGTGGGATCTTCAGTACAATTATTCCTATAGCTGTTTGTAACCAATAGCAGCATATTTATATATTACAGTGTGTACTGGTAGTGGTAAATATTGTAGGAATTCTCTGGTGCCTGAAATGGAATCAGTACCAAGAATTTCATCTGCTTTTCTGTAAGCCACTGTCTGTTCTCTCCTTTTCCAGAGAACTTGATAAATTGGATTAATTTCTCAGAGGCTTTAATAGAGCTGTCATCTTTTAGGTTTACACCCTAAGTAAAAAGGTTCAGTGGTTCTTGAAATAATATTTAAAAAGTAATGTGATCTAGTCAGATTTCATTTTTACTGGGTTTGGGAGGGGAAAATGGGGATGTCTTCCTATCTACTGCTTTCTATCTGCTGTACCTCTCTGTAAACTTGAAATTTTTAAAGTCTGTTTGCTGATACTGGATCAGATTCTATGAACTGTAAATGGTCAACATATTTCAGGATTGGGCTTCTACTGCCGAACAGCCTTTAGTTTATTTCAGTTCTTTCCTTAAGTACTTAAAAATTACTGCACAGAAATCTACTATATAAAACAGTTGCCTAAGCCCTGTATATTCTTATTGAGCAAAACCTCCTGATTCCAAATAATTTAAATTAATTACTTTTTTTTTAACTCGTAATGCTTTAGTTTCCATCTACCTTGTTCAACTTACTTGAACCATTATTCACCCGACAGCTTTAGTGTAACCATAAATACAATCCTAGGTGCTCAGGTTTTGATTTCCATAGTCAGAGCCACCCGAGCTTTCAGGGAGTGATTTAGGAATCGATAAGCAGGGCTCAGAGTTTTGTTTGTATTTACTCAAATGTAAGGTGAAAATGTGTACGAGATGAGGATCCTCACTGATGTTGGGTTTCAGCCGAGTCCTTGCTGCCACCTTCTGGTGTCGGCTCCTTGCTCGGCACAGGCTGGAGGGAAGGGGGATGCCGGTGGATTTGTAGCTGACTGTGCCCGCGGGATTCCCAGCTTGCTGCAGCTCCGAGGTGAAGGAGGGGATTAGGTCCCGGGTCACAGTAAATGATTGCCAAAATTATATTAACTCAATGGGCTTGCTTACATCAGAGAGAGGAAAGGGTCCTCTTGGAGCTGCAGCCAAAACCAAATGTACAGTAAAAAAATTATAGCAGATATTACTATTGATTGGGATTTTCCAATGCCTTTTTATATATTTTCTGTATCATGCATGTAAGTACATAAGGCAAAAACCCCTTCTTTATTTCAGCAGTTTGTCTGTTTGATCCGTAACCACCAATATAACAATCCTGCCCATTCCAGTAGCCAGTTTGTTCCTCAGTAGGTTTGAGGGGTATTTTTTGCGGGTTTATTTGTGTTTTCTGTTGTTTTTGGTTTTTTTAATCTTTCCAGACACAAATAAAATATTCTAAGATGAAATCTGCATCCTGCTGAAGTAATCAGCAAGTTGCCATTGCCTTGAGTATGATGGTGTTTGTTGCTTTACCTGCAGCTTTTGCATAGGCAGAAGTGATGTTATTATACATATTTTGTGATGAAACAATGAAATGGGAAATTCACAGGCAGCAGATATCCTGGGAGATGATCCATGCCCTTGGTACTGAGGGATGATGAAAGACTTGGCTGTCCTGGGTTGAGCTGCAGGCGCTCCAAGCTCTCTGCTAGGAAAAAACAGGCGCGGCACTGAGCACCAGCCCCAGCTCCTTCCCAGAGAACAGATGGGCCATCACCTTGCCTTGTTTACCCTCTCCATCATTTTCTGAATCACCAGGTTGCAATTTCTGGACCTGCTTTAGTTGTATAGGGAATCTTGAACTCCCTCCAAAGGTAGGACGCACATTTTGAGGTAAGGGAGACAGCAGGAGGGCTCAGAGACTGATGTAACGTGAGGAACTGTCACTGAAACCTGCATTATTTTATACTCACAGAAAATGCTACCTACTAGGCCAGACTTGGAGTCAGGATTTGACTCCCTGGTCATGTTAGGGTGATTCTTTTCAGGCATTAAAATTTTCATAATTCTCACTTGCGTCAAGCCAGAGGATCAGAGAGCCGGGATCTCTGAACACATCAGAGGACTTCAAATATGAGCTTCAGCAAATACCTGTGCAGAGCAAGCTTTTTGGGGAAAAAAAGCAATGGAGTATAAATTTAAGGTGTGTATCTGTCGTCCCACCTTACTCCTTTATAGCCAATGATTTGCTAATTTGTCAGGGGTTGGCTCAAGCACAGAAGCAGAAATGGATGTTTGGGTGGTCAGGTAGCTCAGTAACTGATTCTGAGTTTTTCATTAGCGGTGGAAATCAAATGTTCCAATATTATGATGTTGGAAACATCCAGTGCTGGGTCGAAGATGAGTTTTACAGGGCTTATGAAATGAGTTAGTGGCATCTGTTCCTTATATCTCAGCCTCTTAGATGGGCAAGGGGAGGACTGGGGAGAGATGCAGAGACGGACAGGGTGGATTAATATTTTTAATCTATTTAATCTATTTTAATATATATTAAAACAGTATGCAAAGGCATTCTCTGGTATGGAAGCAAATGGTTTCTCTGCTTTTCCTCAGGACCTCTCAACAACAACAAGGATAATCAGGAGGTAATTCCAAAGCTTTTTGGCTCCTTCTTCCCAAAATTCAGCTTCTGCTGCTTTGCAGAGGTGCGTGGTTTCCTCACACGTAGCCAGAAGTTCTCTGTGTGCTTTTGTCTTGTGGAGCACTGTGGTTTGGATTTCTTGGGAGTGACCTTGTCTGACTGAACAAGTAAACATTCTGATGTCATGTCTCCATTTTTCTTTGTCCTTTGTCACCCATTCTGTGACAAATAGGAAAAATGAGATTTATCTTGTTTCTACATCATGATTCCTGAATTAATCTTTATATTTCAACTGTGTTTATATGACTCTTAATGAAACAGGATCTCTTCTTGCATTATCTCTATGATTAATGGTTGTTGTTGAAAAAACCAGATGTGACTTAATGTTAGAAGTGCAAATGATTCCCAGACTGCAATTACAGTGAATTAGTTTAACCATTAATATCTTCCAAATTGAATTATGCAGTATATGAGGTCACTGGTAGTGGCTGCAACTAATACCTAGCCATATGTGTCTGTCTGTTATTTTAACCTACTCATTGTTATATCCAAAGACATAATTGATGTCACAAAACGGGGTTTGTTACGCTTTATTAACTCCTATTAATTATTGGGATCATTTAACACCTGACTGCTTCATCCCTGTGTGTGAAGCTGCTCACAAAACATCCTCTAGGGTGGGGAGCAACCGAGCAGTTCAGACCCTGGGTTTTGCTCTTTCCTTCATGGTAATGAATACTGTGCTTGTTTTCCTAAAATTCAGTCATCCCTTTGAATACACCTTCAAATCTTATTATGTGATGTAAGCAAATACAAACAAAGCCATAGCAGAGAAGTCAATTCCCTCGATTCGCTTTATCTCCATTTTTATTACCACTGCTAATTATGAAACACTTCAGGCAGGAAATTCCATGTAGTTGAACATAATGGCTTATTTGAACCAGGTAGGCATATCCTACAGAAAATATTCTGCTCACTAAATGAAATCTGTTCATTAAAAGAAATAAGCAATTTGTTACAATTGGTAGCATTTTATACTCTGAAATTTAAGCAATTTTGTAATGGCGGTGATAATGGTATTAGCTTAAAAAATTTCTGGTTTGTAGAAGAGCTGAAGGTAATTTTAGAAAATAAAGACTCCATCTTAACTATCACATTGAAAAATGCAGCAGGCATACATTTAAACTTCGTGGGTTTTAATATTTTAGTATTTAGTATGTGAATATGTTGGTATAAACAGAGCTGTGTCATAGAGCTCTACACCCCACAGGAACAGTTTATGAATTGGTGTCTCTAGGCCTGGTTTTTGCCCTTCTTTAAGATGAAAAGTAGCAAGTAGCTTTGCTCCCCACATAATTGGTTTTGTATTCTTAAAGAGAAACCGCTATATTGTTAACATTTGTGGTAATAAAAACCATTGGGGAAAGCAACATCTGCTTTACTTAGAACAGCTCCAAGGTGCGTGGAAGTTCAAGCACACAAGGGCTTGTTGTGAGTAAACACAACAATGAAGGCATTGCCAGGGTGATGCATTCATGTGTTTGGAAGAAAGACAGCAGCTAAAAATTTGCTTAAATACTGCAATAAGCATAATCTGAAAAGTGGTATTTGCACAAGCAGTTCCACCTTCCTAAACATCCCCACTGATTTTATGAATCTACTTTGGGAGAACAAGGTTTGTCTGATCAACTCTTAAGGGAAACTTTCACCAGTGGATAGTAAAAAGTAAAGGAAGAAATATAGTTTGATTTAAACAAAGAACTGACTGTTTCAGGGACATTCTCTTTTTAATTTCTGCTCTGTGCTTTTTCTTTTTTGCTCTATTGCTTCGAAAGGCAAGGACTTATGACTTTTATCCTTCCTAAAATATTTCAGGTCAGCAAGCCAGCACAAAATATATCTTCCTGCCTATGTGTGCACTCAGTCTTCGGGTCCATATCAGTACAGTTGCTAAAGGAATAATAAATTACTTAATTATCTGATAGTAATTAGTGCTGCTCACAGAGAACCCTGTTAGTAGCAGCCTGTGGACTGGAATGGTTTATTTACAGGTACTGTGGTGTGTTTTCCTTATGATGTTTTCAAATTTTGTTTGGCTGTCACAGTATAACTGAAACATCAATGAAACGAAGTGAAGGATTGCCTGCAGTGTCTAGAAGGCAGTTGTCTAAGATCCATGGGGTTTTTGAGGATTATATATAACTTAGCTTTGAGATACAGGTTCCTAGCCTGCAAATTTAATGAATAATCAAGAGGAATTATTATTTCATACCTAATGCTCCTGCTAGGAAGGTGTTCAGAGTTGAGTTTTTATTTTGAATGGCCGTGCGCGTCAAGAGAGAACAATTACTTCATTATTTCATAGAGGCATCACTCACTCATGTTTTAAAGGAAAAATCATCCAGAAGTAAATATAGATAGACACTCGCATCTGGTTCTCTTGCTGCTAGTCTGGGGCTCTGAAAAATGTGATTTCTGGCCTCCAAAGTGTTTGTATGCAGACTTGAAAGGCCTTTTGTTGCTGTCACCATGAAAAGAACATGCCTAGTTCAGAGCGTGACAGTTCCAGTAGACATGAGGGAGCAAATGGGTGCCCAGAAGATGATGGCAAAGAGCATCTGAAACCTGGTAGAAATGAGGGTATTGATGGCTTGGCAGGACCTGGGAATTTCGGCAGATTTCAGGAGCCTGTGCCTTTGATCTGTGGATGTGCTCTGTGGAAGTGATGAGAGCCTGAGCGTGTGGGTTGTCCTTGAAATAGATGGCCTATTCATGGATAGGAAAATAGAGCTGAGCCTGGCTGGGAAGGCAAAATATGATTCTAATAGAAGCTCACGCCGCAATGGGAGACAGGAGATCTATTTCCCTCTCGGTTGCACGTCTCTCATAGCTCTGGGTAAACCACTTAATGGCACTGATGATGTACTGATCCAGCCAGGAAACAGATGTTTCACTTCCCCACTTCACAGAGCATTATGAAGATGGAATAATCTGATCAGTCAGGGATGGTGTGGTGACAAGGGTGACATCAGTTCTGGAGATGAAGGTGTGTGGGGTGGGAATCCAACTCTGCTGAATCCAAAATATTAGAACCAGAGAAGAATCATCAGTGGTTTCGTGTGCTGGTTGTGGCATGCAGACATCTGCAGACTATTTGAAGATGAAATAGTGATTGAATGACTATAAGGAAACGAGCTATTCTGTGTTCTAAAATATCATTAGTCTTGAGGGAGATACTCATTAAAAGCACACAGGGGCATGTGGTGCACAAATGCCCTGCAGAGTCAGTGCCTAAGGGATTAAGCTGTTCTAGGTTTGCTAAACCACCACTCACAAAGTAAGAGCCAGGAACTGCTTCCAGGTCTGCTGCTGGAATGAAAACCCCCATCATCTCGCAGTCCTCCAAGGCGGATTCTCTGAGTGCAGGATAAATTTGCTATTGCAACACAACATATGGCTGTAGCTGGCACCATTTCCTCCAAGACATCCCATATGCTTGCAGTCTGGAAGTTGTTTGCAAAGAGCTTTACTGACTCATCCCAAGTATGTAATCAGCTGGGAATAATAATAAAGAAGTGATCTAAATTTATTACAGGTTAGGGTTTTAATTCTGTGGACTGAATTTCATCAGAGCAAAGTATCATTTTTCTAACAGATGAGGAAGCAGGTATGCTGAGTATCTGGGTGTCACAGCCAGGCAAGTTACAGAATTAATTATCTGTCAAATTTTACTTCAGAAATGGTGATATTTTCTGGGGAAAGTATTAAAATGATGAAGATATTTTTTGCATGTTGAGAGGCATTTTGCAGACATTATTCAGTTTTTTGAACCTCCCTGATGGATGTGTGTTGGTGTTTGCCATCCCTGAGGAGGGGAGATACAGGAGAATGAGTTTTTATTTCAACAATCAGTGCTAGAATCTGTTGGTGGCAACCTTGGCTTTCTCCCATGATATGGGAGAAGGAGGGAACCAGTTCTTTCTATACTCTGGAAATTAATAAAAATAAAAGAATTATTGAGTCTTTAGAACCTTTTTGAAGTCCAGGGATGAAACCTTAACACAAACGCTCTTGTCTTTTTACAGGCACACCAAATTATTTTGGTCTCTTGAGGTTCCAGTGGAATTCTAGTGAGGATCTATGGTGGAATTTTGTAGGGAAATGCTCTCATAAATTCTGTATTGTGGGGGTGAATAGATCTAATATTCAGATCAGCTGCAGGCAATCCGTAGGGTTTTACTCTGTGTCTGTGAACACACCATGCGTTACGGTGACAAATGACGGAGATAATTATAAAAAAGAAGATTTGGAAATTCTGGCTCAGGCTGGAGTATTTGAATACAGCTTTAAAAACCCCATCTTTTATAAAACAAGCTTGCTCCTTCAGCTTCCCTTCCTCGCCGATAATTTGCGATCCTGGGGATGAGCAAGCCTTTTCCAGCACGAGACCCAGCTGGCAGGATTTGGGATGCTGCTAAAGCAGCCTTTGGCCCCCAGGAGTGGGATTGGGGTGGCTGTGAGCTCCTCTGGAAGTTTCTGGCACTCCAAACGCAGAGTTTGGCTCCCACTCACTGTAGCTCAGGCGTGACTGCAGCTGAGGGACAGATATTAATTCAATTGCATGAGCAACTTGGGAGCCCATTAGAGGCTGCTGCTTCTCTGCTGTCAGAATGAGGAAGTTTTTTGCTGGGAATACAGCATTTTTCAGGTTGCATGTATGAGAACAGCTAAATCACTGCGAAGACTCTGCAGTAAACGCGCGTCTACATAATGCTGGGGGTTTGCAAGGGTGAGCAACAAAGGTTTTCATCAAAACCAACCTGAGGAGTCAAGGATTTTCTCTCTCTTCCATGAGTTTAGTGAAGCATGGAGTGTGAACCCAAGCTAAACCTGGGGTATTTCAAGTGACCCTTCAAAAGGGACCATATTCAATGCCCAGCAGTGTAAAGATTGTAACAAAGTGTTCGTGGCAGAAAATGATGAGCACACAAGAAGGAAATGTTGGAATTCCTCAACTCAGGGGCAGGAATGTGCATTGCTGGTCTGGCACTGGGGATAGTGCTTATGTTTTTCAGAACCCAAGTTGATATCAGTGTATTAGATGCTGGCACCTATCTCAACATGCATGGCTTGAAATGCAGAAAAACACATATTCACTGCCATAGTCTTGTTCTTTTTAGGGGCTTCCACCTACAGTTTTTCTTGCAGTGGAACCTGACCATCTGTCTGCTTTTATTGTGTGTAAGATGCAGTAATGTGGTGGTGGATTCTGGCTCTAAAGTGAAGAGAAAGAAATAAACAAGTCCTGGCTAAGGATGCACAAAGTGCCCATAAAGGCACTTTCAGTTGGAAAAGCAAATTATGTGATTCAGAGCAAGTTATTAGAAATGGGCAGATACGTGACTGTGGATAATGTGGATGTGTTTGAGTAAAAATCTTCTCTTTGGAATAATAACCTCCTTTGTGGAATACAGCAGGTCTCATGGTGTTCTTGCACCGAAGTTCTTTTGGAGGCCAAGAAAAGTCTGTATCTGCATGACATGATCAGAATTGTGTTCACAAAACTTGGCATCTGACCTTACAAAAAGGAAAATCAATGCAGAACAAGTCCTGATTAGATTTTTTTGCCAACATTGCACTTTTTAAACTCAAATGGATGTGCAAGGTGAAACATAGTGTGTAAGCTACAGGCTTATGGTTTTGCTGTGAGAGGATGAATAAATAAAGAATTTGCAATTCATTTTATCTTGCAAAGTCACGTTTTACCTTCCCTCATGTAAATAGATTGTATTCATTTTGTTAGTGCTTGGAAGAGAATTTTGGCAAGTTAAATGTCTAGAAGAAAGGTTTAGATCCACACTTTGAAAAGTTCATGGATGAGGCAGTAAGTTTTTGTTCTGTTCCAAGGAAGAGCAGAGTTCACCCTTTCCTCTTTACATACGGAGGTGCTGCTCTGCCTTTTGGAAGCAGAATGTGAATGACTTGTTACTGAACCACATTTTAGGTGGCTTGTTTTCCTGTCCAAAACAACAAGTAAATAATTTATTTGCAAATGTTCATTCAGTTTGTTTTAAAGAACATGCTTTTTTTCCACAAAGGATACAAGTGATGCACATATTAAAAATTCAGAACTTCTCAGAAAATTTATTGCTGGTATCTCAGATCTGCTTAATGCACTTCAACACTTAGGCTTTTTTTGCTAATTAAGCCTGTAGATAACTAATTATGCTTCTGGGGGCTGCTCAGGACCATTTTGATTTTAAGTAGTTTAACTTTACTGAGATCCTAAGCCACGTGGTTCATATTTAGCTGATCCCTGAGCCGCTCATGTGGCACATCCCAACCCTGCAGGTGTCCCACGGAGCACATGAAGATGTGCTCAGTGAACCAGCAGGAGAGAGGCAGTGAAGAAATGGCATTAAAGTTCTAATGGCATTATTGCAGAGCAAGGAAATGCTGGAGCTGACCATGAGCCAGTCAGTGTCTACAGCCAGGATTGTTTCCTGCACCGTGATGTGTGATTTCCTGTTTGATAAATGTGCAGCCTTGCTGAGTTCACGGGGTAGTTATAATTAGGATAGCAGTTAGAGCCTGGTGCATTCCTAACAGCTTCACATGCCTGTGAAGATGTGCAAGACTGACAAAAAAGAGAAGTGAAAAGCAGCTATTTGGTGGAAGCAATGCAGTTCCACAAAATGTTCCTTTCAGCTTTTCAGGATGCTGGTGGTGAGTGATGTGGCTTCACTCCTTCATCTAGAAATGAGAAAGAAAATGTGTAAAACCACCCATTCCCTGCCTGTAATTGATATTCTGTAACCATGTAGTGTAGAATAAGACTTATCTTTCCAGGAGTACTAATCATTGTCAATCAGTAATACTAATCAGTAATGACTTTCCATAAATCTCCCCAAGAGCAATCGGACCACTCCAGCTTGGGACCTGCTGTAAAAAATTGCCTGGGCTATCTAATCTCTGCGCTAGGCAGAGCTGAAAATGCTGGCTCAAATTAGTTTGTGATAGAGGCAGATAGCCCCATTTTGACATGCCTGAGCTTGAATAGATCTCCTTTAGCAGAAAATTGGGGAAAAGCTTAGTATGTCTTAATCCCAAATTTGAGATTTCATTTGGAAGTTTATAAGGACAGTTTTTATATTTATATTTAATTTTATCTAAAGCTGCAGGAACTCTATCATTGCAGAGCTGAGCTTTACTCTTCTCTCCCCCTGTTATTCTGCTAAGGACCATCTCAAACTTGACCAAGAAATGGGCAATTCCCATTTATCTGCTGTGCTGGTTTTGTGTTGGCTGAGGACCCTGGATGGACTCCATCAAGTCATGTGCTCTGTACCCATCTGTGCCACTGGCCTTCTTCCAGCTGGATATGCTACCTTCAGGCCATTTTCAAGTGAGAAAACTTTTACATTTTCCTCTGTGAAACTCTTTTATGCAGTTTTTCCTGATATTGTACTCTATATTTTTATTTAGCCTGCTATCAGGCCATTGCTGTGGCATACAGCCCTTGTTTCCCTTAGCACTTAGTCTTGCTTTTCTCTTTCTACAGTTCAATTCCACCTAAGCAGCATTATTATTCTCCCTCGTTATTGCCTTTATTAATCCTCTGTGGAAATCATTAGCTCCAAAGTGGTATTTGGTTTTAGTCTTGTTTGAATCCTTCTAAACCAGATGCTGCCTTCCTAGAACTGAGATGCTGAGAAGAGTATGTGGGGGGAAAATCCACCTATCAGTGGCTCTGATAAGAAATGATGACCCTTTGCACAACCCTCAAAATTTAAAACCCATGCAGCATTTTGACTGTTAATTTTGGGGCTTGACTATTAATTTTGGTTCTTCAAACTGCTTTTAAAGCACCTTCCTTTAAATACATGGCTTAGGCATGGTTGGATTTCCCTGTAATCTTTGACTGCATGGCTTCTCAGGCGTGCTCCTGATATTAAATTATCTCCAGCTAGTGTAGGATGACTATCGCTGTGCTTATAACATTCGTTTTACAGTTCCTATAAAAATATCTTGCTGCTCCTTGGTTTCTCTCTGTAAAGATCAAGCTCTTGGATGCTGTCTAACACCACCCTGGTAGCTGATCTGTCCTTTCTAGAACTAATTCTTTTCCCTGAGCTGTTTCAAGGAGGCATTTATTCCCTGTAAACAAATCCTTCTGGATTTTGACTTTGCTGGGACATTTTGTTTGTTACTCATTTGTGTTAATTTTATTTTGTAACTGATTCTCTATCACCCTCATAGTTCCATCAAGACCATTCCTGAATATTCATATGTGGGTTTAGCACAGGATTTTTAAATCCCTTCCTCTGGAGAGGAGCTTTAAAATCTGTATTGTTTCAACTAGAGCAGTAAGGAAAAATTTGCAGTTACTTTGTTGTCCTGTGGTTTAGGTATCCAAAAGGACTTTTCTGTATTCCTTGCTTGATTCTCCCTGAATTTTCTACCAAAATAAGCTTCAGCTACTGCCACCTATATAATACAGCTGTTGTGTTACAATTTCTTTTTTCTAAATCAAGGCTGTTTGCTGGGCTTAAATGTCAGTGGTTTCTAGACTCAGAAAAGCAGTGTTTCCTTATAAACAAAGGTAATGGACATTTTCTCTCTGCTGCCATTCAGCAAGAGCATTCAAGAGACACCAAGAAAGAAACCCTAAACATGAGCAATTAACAGTGGATCTCGGGGCCCTGCTCTTGCAGCAGTGTTAAAAGTAGAAATGAGCAATTGCAGAAGGGAAGCCTAATCTAATACACAGAGTGAATTAGTGCCTCAGGCCTGTGGTGCATTTTCACAGCAGTGCAATCATAGCTTTTATGACCCTACACTTCATAATAAGATTAGGAAAAAACCTTCTTTGTTACTGTCCAGAAAGGCTGGCAAGATGGGTGTGCAGCTTAACCTCCTGTATTTAAGAGCCCAACCTATGGAAAACATCGAGTTTTTGGCAGAAGAATTCTCAATACCCAAATGTGATTTATATGTAACTGGTCTATGGGGAAACCAGAGTTACTGAGAGAGGATTGTTGTGTAGTGATACAATACAGGTGTTGCTGCAGGCATTGTCTTCTGAACCTGTAAGAGGGGAAATTTATGGGTGTTATGGGTACAGATAAAATCTTTGTTTAGGGAAGATGACAAGGCAGGGGACCGGCTTTGGTGTTTGGGGCTCTCAGTGTGGTTTAACAGTGAGCAACTAAACAGTGCAGACCAGAAGCAGACAGTATCTTTTAAATTATTTATGCTAAACAGAGCACTTGAAAGGTAAAAGTGTTTGGACTCTCTAGATCCGAGTTAGCAAATAGCTCTGAGTTCCGCAAAAGGGAGATGGGCTCTTCTGCAGGCCTTGGAATGAATACACAAGCGTGGTTATCGAGGGCGAGCAATTGTGAAAAAAGATTGTGTGCTTTGTCGAGGGGAAGATGTGAAAATGGCTGATGGTCAACCATTATATAAGCTAACAATGCCTTTTAAAGCTATGCAGTATTTTCTGTTTGTAGTTTTCTTCCTCCTGGTAGGTGAAAGGGAATTACCTAAATTTATTTCATGTCTCCTAGCAGCTTTCTTATCTGTCCTATGGACTTGCTTTTGAGTTCTGCTAAATCTCTTAAACTCTGAGATCTTTTACCTCTGATGAAATCTGTTTTGCTGGCTGTTTAGGGAAACAGCTTTAGCTGTGGTCCTGCCATAACTCCTGACATCAAACACCATCTGCCTCTCCGCTTCCTGAGCACAGTAGCTGCCCTGTAGCTGTCATCCAGGAGCTGATACCGAGAGAATGAGAGGCAGTGCTGAAGGCTCCACAAAGCCAGGGAGCACTCAATGCCTTCCCCACACCAGGAGGAGCTGATTCCCGCAAAGAACAATTTGGGGAGGGGGGAGAAGCAGGGCAGGAGGGGAAGGTGCCCGGCTGTGGGATGTGCTCTGGGCACTCAGCTGACCTCCAGCCCGCAGTCCTCGCCTGTGCCTTACCTGCACAGCTCCACAGCTCAGTGCCAAGAACACGCTGCTTGTGTTGGCCAAAGCTGTAGGGAAGAAGCATCTCACTCACAGTTGTAAACTTTGCTTCCCTCCTATAGTTTTTGGTGTTTGTGGGTTTGTTTTTTTTTCCCCTTCACCTCCTGCTATGTGTAGTTTAAATGTGGCAGGTGCTGTTAGGCAGGAAAGGACTAAACTCTTCTGCCTCCTGAAAAAGCTGAACAGACTGCCAACTGTGCACAAGCACAAGTTACCCCAAATAAAGATGACAGCGTCCTGCGTTGTTGAGATTTGTGCAGAAAGAAACAAGGAGTTCCTAGGTGCAGAGGAGTAAATAAGGAAAAATCAGTCATCAACCCCGTTAGCTTTATTGCAGGAGAGAGAAATAACCTTTGGGGATTAAATACCATTTATGCAGGGTGTTTAGTTGAAATTCAATTAGTGTTTGTGTTGGTTCTCTGCTTGGTGTTAACAGGACTTTAGCATGTGTGTTTCATCAGAACATATTCATGCTGTTTGCAAGACTCTGCCTCTCCCTGGGAATGCATGAGGGAACAGTCATATCAGGAAAAAGTCAGGAGCTGGGACATGTAAAGATTGGTGTGTGCTGCGAAGTAGAGCATCCTGAAATCTGCAAATCATGTTATGACTAAGAAGTACAAGAAAAGGCTGAGGTGTGAACAGGGGAACAAGCATGGATATTATGACAGATCATACACCATAGTGCTCATAACAAACGTTTCTCTTGATAGCTGTGAAACGTTATCCCCAAGGAAAAATAGAATATTCAGCTTTATGGGAAATATGCCTCACTAAAACTGAAACATCAATGTGTCTTTTTATACATTTTACTGGGGATGTAATTTTCACTCTAATTTTGAAGCCACAAAATTACCAGATAAAACAGTGTGTTAAAGCATCTTGACTACTGTGCCGGTGTAAAGTGGTAGAAATACTGTGAGTTTTTAATAGCCAGTATGAATATTGAAATGTTCAAACTGCATGTGTTGGGGTTAAGTAATGTGAATTGACTTAGTGCTGTTCTTCTAAGGGTTCATGCATAAATAATTGATTTTTACTTAAGAATAAGCTTCCCTTAAAATAAAAAAAAAAAAAATCCAAACCAATAGAGAGTTTTTAGCTGAACTAGAATAAGCAGTTGTAAAAGAGATTGCTATCAAAGGCAACACAAAATGCTCTTTCCACACATCTATCCTCACTTCTCTTAAGAGCTATGGATTGTAGCAGGAAAGGGAATTTTCCTCTATAAATTAGAAAAGAAAATCAACAGGGTTTATAAATCTGAAGCTTCAAAGGAAGATACTGCAGTAATGGTTTGCAAAAGCAGGCAGAAGTTGCAGTAGTGAAACTATATATTTTTAACCTTCTGTCAGCACTGTATAAAACAAGTAAAAGGGAGAGGGAAGTGTGCTGGTGGTTAAGGTTCTTGCCAGGATGTCCTGTTGTGGTTCAGGAGAAAGAAGCAGCTGAAATACCTCTCCCATATCCCCAAGGGTTACTTAAATCACCAGCCTGGCTGCTCTCTGATGCCATCTCTTGTTTCTCTGTGTCCTTTTCCATAGAAAGGGCTCCCAGACACGTCAAGCAAAGGTTTTCCTTTTTTATTTTTTATGGATTTCATTGAGGCTGGAGTGTTTCTTGTGAAGATGAGCTGTTCTCTGTGAGGCAGGACCTCATTCATCAGTTGTTAGCCCAGTGAAATTAGGCATGCGTTGCCAGATAACAGGGTACTCTCCAAATCCAAAGCTGCCCATTTTACAATTTCCTTTTTATTTTGAGTGTTCAGAGAGGCTTGGAGAAGTTCACCAGGGCAGGGAATTGCTGGCTGTGAGCACTGCTGAACTTTTGAGCATTTGTACACCAGCCAGCAGGGATTGTTCCCTTCGAGTCTCTCCGTGTACATCAAGTTTATAAGCTTAAGAGGTTCAGGCAGCTCTTTTCTCCCAGGAACTAGTGAAGGATGTGAGTAGTAGCAGAATTTTTGCCATTGTTGTTGCATTTACTTAGGTCTGATTTCACTTCTGGAGGAGTCCTCAACCATGGCAAGTAAACCTTAACAAGCAGGCTTTTTGTCTTTGTTTAACTTGATTTTTATAGGGGAAGGGTGACACTGCGCAATTAAGAAATTATGCAGGGGAGAGTTTTAAGCAACTTCTCAAAAATAATAATGAATTAGGAGTAATCTTCCCCCTTTGCTCATGATTGCCATTCCCTCAACAGCCTCTTAAAAATGGGTAGGTCCTGTTTTGTGTCTAGTCCATGCTGCTCTACTCCCCATTCTCTTCTCTTCCATGTCGTACAAGTCTGAATCCTTTTTGGGAATTTGAATGGGTTTGTGTGGTGCATCAGAGACAGGCCCAGGTTTTTAAGGCAGTTGGGTGGAAAGCTGTCTGAGGAAGCCATGAGAAGCTCTGCTGGGTTTAGGTTCTAACAATTGTGTTTCTGGCTGGCTCTGGAAGATAGGAATGCTTGCCCTGGAAGAATTCTGAGTTTGGCTTTCACGTCCAGGCAGTTCTTTAATAAAATACAGTGTATAAATCTCAGGCTGTATCCCTTTAGTTCTCTTGCTTTTTCTCCCCGCCATGATTTGTCAAAAAAAAACCCAGCAAAAAAATCCCAGTCCTTTTGCTAATAATAAACCTCACTAAGATTTGCAGTTGGACTTCATATACAGCACACACTCATCTGTTCTTTGCAGGTTGGGAAAAGCTCTCGCCCACCTTCCCACACGTCCCTAAAATCTGGTTACAGCCCACTTTATGCTCTACCCATATATAAATTACTTATATTTTGTCACAATGGATGTTTACAGCTTGTTAATGAGCTATTAATGTTCTGCATCTAAAAATAAAGCAGAAACAAAAAAAAGGGTTGATGTAACAATTAAGTCCTTAAATCTGAGCAAGCTGAAAAAGGAATTACTGATGTCCTCAGTCAGTAACAGCACAGTATGTTTTAAATAGACAAACTTATGATTTTGGCTGACTTGAATGACTTTAAGTCACCCAGGAAATAAGTTTGTACTCCGAGCATTTTAAAGTGGGGCTGTTTGCAGTCTTCTCCCCCACTTCTTGCCTCCTGGGAGTAAACACATCATTTTGTAATCACGTGTTAATTTGGTGACAGTCGTCAGGATAGGGGTGAATCACACAGGAAAACTGGATATAGGAGCTCAGCATTGAGTTCTATGACTCAATAAAAAGACACTCTGAACGTAAAGAATAGCCAGACACTGCATCACTGATGAAAATTAAAATGTGAAAGGATTGGACTGAGTCACTTAACAAGTAAATAAATGGTAAATGAACTGCGTAATTTAGTTTGGCTTGGATGTATTGCCTCAAAAGAGAGAAGCCCTCCTGAGCTGCACAGGGTGTGTGGTAGGAAATGCCTTATTCAGAGGCAGGAGATGGGGAAAGGAGTAGGGCATGAATGTAATGGTCTAAGACAGAAGCCAGATTTGACAATACTTGGGATTCCTGATTAATGATTTCCCTGGTATTTAGCTGTCTTATTGATGTGTCAATGCTTGCCTAATCAGAAAATCAAAGTAACAAGTGATGAACATTGATGATGCCTGGAGCAGTGCCAGTGGTAACCTTGAAAGTGTGATATATGAAAAGTTCTACTTCAGGCTCTGGTAGTTTTAAAAGTAGGGGCTGAAAAAGACAGTATACCTGCAAAACCATAATTTCCCTGGAAAAGGAAATCATGTTTGTTAGAGTTTTCTGTTCTTAAGGTGCAAAATTGGTAGCACTCATAACTGCTACCAAGAGATTCCAGTAATCATCAGAGTCATGTCACCCATACAGGTGGCAAGAGATGGGAGAGACCAGCAAAGAAATCCAAAATACAGTGCTGGAAGCCTCCTGCTAGGCTAAGTTGAAATATAATCTTCTTTTCCTAAGTCTCCTACTGAAGTGCTGAGAGTGGAATTGGCTACCCAGAGAGCATTCACATTCTGAAAACTAATATCAACGTACGTCCTGCTGTCAAATTGAGATCCTTTCCAAATGCCTGGGGATTGATTGTCCACTGCACCAACCTGGAATAAAAATGCACTTTTAAATGGAGATAGATACACAGAAGTAATGTGGCAGAGGAGGGAGCTAATAGCATACTGCTGGGGTTTGCCCTCACCTCAAGCATGTGTCTAACATCATCCTCTGCAATCAGCTCTCTTGGAAGGACAGCTTGTAATTACAGCAGCTCTCCCAAGGAAAATCCCACATTAGTATGGGTTTCCTACTTGTAATTTTTAATTATTTTTTTTTAATTTAACCGTTACAGGACAAATGGCACCCCAAAATAAAATCATTTTGAGATGGAAATTCTCATCCTTGAAATTCCTCTTTAAAAGATGTGCAGCTTTTAAATTGAAGCCTTACAGAATAGTACTGATTCAGGGTGGAAAATATATATGAAAAGGAAGATGGCTGTGTATCTTCTGGGTGGAGAATGTATAGCTAGGACTAGGGTGAATTATCTGGTCTTTCATGGCTTTATTTTCATTTGGTGTTTATCAAAACTGAAACCCCTATAAGTTTTTGCTTCTTGCAGGGCAGATTTTTCTGTGTCTTCCCTCAGGTCTCTTTGTTCACCGCTGATTTTCCTTTCAGCGTCTGTGTCTACAGCTGAGAAACTCTGATCCAGGCAGTTGCTTCTCCAGGCTTGTTTTAGAAGAACCACCTTTCTCAGGCCCACTTTTCCTCCCAATCTGTGTTTTCCACTGTGTCACATTAGAAGGACATGGCTTTCTTGAGGAGATCTGTATTTTGCATTACAACTGGCAAATCCACCCTCGCAGGAAACAAATCTCATCTGTGTTTGGTTGTACCAAGTAAAGCAGCACAAATTTGTGCTAGGAAACAGCCTAATCTGACTGGAGCATATGTATTGAAACTATGCTCAAAAGAGCATTGATAATTGAGAATTCCTTTATTTTGGTTCTGGGGAAGAAACAGACTGTTTCTTTTCTCCGTACACTTTGCTCTTCTGCAGCCTTTCAGGCTCTCTCCTTTCCCCCTGGGCAGAAAGATTAATATGAACTTATGTCTGGGGAGAGCTCAGGCTTTCCTGCCTGCTCTTAGTTTCTTGGCAACTGCCCTCTCTCTTTTTCCCTTTGTACATCTGATCAAAATAAATAATGCTTTATGGTGGGAAGAGTTGACGAAGAAAGCTCATTGAGCCAAAGGGTAGCAAGACTTGTCCTGGAAGGGACTGTGGACCAGCTTCAGAAATGTGATAGCAGAGAGAGGACATTGTTCAAACATCTGGCCAGCTGATTTTCTTTGGCTTAATTAAGGGATTTACCCTTAAGCCTCCAACTCACTTAATTTTTTCATTATATTTCCAAAGATCTGCTTGGAACTTAAAAAACATGTTACAATCCATACTAATTTTGTATATCAGTATTTAAAAAAAATCTGCTTCCTTCTTACCTGTTTATAACATCTTTCTGTAGGTTCTGGCTACTTCTGCTTGACTAACAGGCTATCACACAAGGTTAGCATTGCCTGTATGTCATTAAATTAACTGAGTGGACCGGTTCTGTGAGCTCCTAATAAATATGTACTGCAGTAACAGGAGATTAAAAACTCAAGTGGTATTTTTATAGTAGTTAGTTTTCTTAATCTTAGAAACTGTCGTGCTGTTGAATTTCTTCTCAGGGAAGAAAAACACCCCACTCTTTTTCTCCCAAGTACCATCAGCGTGTCCTAAGAGCATTCCCCACTGCAGGACAGTGTCTGGCACGGAGGGAAGGAAAGGAGCACTTTCTAGAAGAGAAGCTGTAGTCTGGTGAGCCCAGCCTCTGACCTGAAGGTGAAAGATGCAGGAAATGGAACATGTGGCATTAACACCACAAGAGGTAATGCCAGCATGGATAAATAAATAAATCTATCTGCACACACGTGTACATACACTGAGAGTTTTGTGAAAATGCAGTTTTCTCAAGCATGTTTCCATTGCCTGCCAATCCCTGCAAATCTGTCATCATGCGTGGGCTGGCATGCTTTGCCCTTTTGGGGCTGTGGTACAAAAAGTCAGTGCTGATGAGACATATATATGCCAGGAAATACAAGAAATACATTTCCTGCATTGATCAGTGGAAGGCATCCAGGCTGATTTCAATAATGAAAAATAACAATCACTGCAGCACTAAAGCTTGCAGTTCACTTTCTGACAATGCTACCTGCAGCAACCCGAGCTTCTGGAACACTTTGATGTGAAATTATGTGAATAGGTTTTAAAAGTTCAACTACAAATCATCATTTCACTAGATAAGACTAGTGGTGCAGGGGAGAAACGTTTTACTACACTAGTGCTCTGTGAGAATAATGCTCTATTTCATTTCTGCAGTAGTAACCTGGATGATAGAAGATATATTCCAGGAATCTGAGACTAGTTTTTCCTCCCTCTTTGGAAAGGCACTTCATCAGGTTCTGCAACAAACCAGAGATCTGACCTGGTCCTGGCAACTGAAGCAGTCCTGAATTATTTTTCTGTTACTTTAACTGATAGCAAATCAAAATGAAATGGGGTCTCTTGGAAATTCTGAGGAGATTTGATGAGGAGTTTTTTTTAGTTTTGGCTGTAAAGGGTTTAGGTACTGGACAAATGTTTAATGGTAGAGATTCCTTTTAGAAACTTGTAGCACAAACACAACACAGTCCCCTCTCCCTGTTCTGGGAACTGATGCTGTGCTGTTGTCTATCGATGTTACCCAGGCGTGCAAACTAAATACCATTTCCCCACAAACACCTTAAATGACATTTTTCTCTACACTCAATACGATTTCAGGCACACCATGTGCCTGAAGATTTGCTAATTAACTTTGGAGTGTCTGGGCTGTGCATATCTCTCCAAAACCTAAAAATACCTTGCAATTTTCTGGAGAGGAGAAAGAGCTCCCATCACATTGGTGTTATCAGTGGAGGTAAAAGCAGTATCTTAAACTTGTCCATTTTTAATCAGATCCCCCAGAGCGTTGGAAGTGCTCTCTGAGTCTGGACTAATGAGGAGCAAAAGTGAATATGTCATCTGAGCATTCAGGTGAGGAGGAATAAAGTTGCTCCTGACCCCGATAGCACGATGTCACTTCCACAGGAGGCAAAATGCGCTTGGCTCCTCAATGGAGCGGGGCATAAAATCCTTAGCAGCATTTAAAGACATAACAACACAGCCTCAGCCTGTGCATCTCTTGTTTCAAACCCAGTGATTGAATACAAAATGCCTCTTTATGAGCAAACAAGCATCCAGAAAGCAGAAGATTTGATGGGTATTTTATTTTGAGACCCTGTTTTTATGATTATGTATCTCACAATTATCCTGCTGACTGTTTGTATCTGTCAGCAAGATGGCAAAGCAGCCCAGGTGTCAGCAGCCTGTGCCATCTGCCATATTAGATTGTGCACTGTGCTGGTTAGAACAATGCTGTCATCTTAATATTCCAGATACCTTAATGAGTTTCTCTGACTAATTAAATGTGCAACTTGCAGAGATCATTGGATGCCAGATTGCGGTGGCTGGGAAAAAGCTCCTCGTTGTTTGCAGGCGGCTTTATGATGGTAGAGGTGTGTTTCAGATACAAAAACGAGGGGACATTTGATTTTAGATTAAAGAAATTAATAAGCATGTGGAAATGTATTTTCCTGAGCCTGCCTTCATATATCTTCACAGTTTACTTCGAAGCAAAACTGGCAGTCACTGAATGAAGAGTATCTATGTAGGAAGTGGTGAGATTAAAGAACTCTTACTTGATTTAATGTTTGTTAAGAATAAGAAAAATGGACAAGTTTCTGTGATTGCCAAATAGGCATTTGAACTGGATGTTTTCATCCTTAAATTTCTGAGTGATATTTTGGCTCAAATTTCTTCTCATTTTGCTTCATCAGTCACATGAGAGGAAGGGGAAAGGGAAATAAGGGAAAAGCTGTCTTTTGACAATAAGATGTGTAACGAAGTCCAACTGTCACAGTACAAACTGTAGCAAATGAGAGGAAAACTGATCTGATTTTATGCTCTGGGTCCATTTCCCCAAACATGAGAATGCTGGTTGTAGGACTCGATGTGTTTGAAGGCAATTAATCAAGACAAATGTCAACACCCAATGGCTTTCAACTTTGTAGGACTTGCATTCTCAGTACTTGATTCAGAAATTCATTTTGGTGTGTGGTTTGCATTTTGTTTAAATATTTTTTACTAGATGGTACTCATCCACTGTTTAGTTAGGTAGGCTAAGTTTTCACAATAGTAGTTAGAATTGATTTCCAACAGCAATTTTAGTGTAACTTCTTGAGTAAGACATTCAGGTTGGTACAAGAGAGGCACAGCTGGCATTTCCCACCCTGGCTTTTGCCCTTCACTTTTTTCTCTCTAAGCCTGAGTTTACCTGGAAAGTTTTGACTTTCAGGTGAAGGAGCCATTTCCTTTTGTCTCCTTGTGTCAGAAGTGTCACTCATCTGTTTTTGCTGCCTCTTTCCCAGACTCCCATGACATTTCCACTGTACTTTGGGAGCATATTAATGGCGCAGCACTAATGTGTGCCTCCTTTCACTCGCTGGCAAGGCCTGGGCTAATAGCTATTGCTATTGATAGAAATGAACTCTTGGGAAAGATCAATTAATTTGTGGCCTCTCTCTTCAGTGAGTTGCACTATTTCATTTGCAAGAGGGGGAAGAGAGAAAAATATCAACTATTTGCTTGTAAGATAAAGCCAGTATGGAGCCTCAGTTGGAGTCGAGGGTTTTGTGTGGATTTTGGGCACCTTCCTCCAAGCACTGAGCAGCTGGCAGAGCCCCATCCCACTCTGCAGTGCTGGGAAGAGCCTGCCCAGCAGGAAGGGGAGCAGCACCATCCTTCTCACTGCTTTGCTCTCAATGAACAGGTCGGACTTTGTGATTTACCTGCTCTGCTGAAATAGAGGAAATAAGTGTATTATTCCCACTGGAGTCAGTGTAACATAATAGAGGAGCACACTATATAGATAGTGATGCTGACCTTTAGGAAATTTCTTGAGTTCATGGAAATAAAGCTTGGCTTGCTTTGAGTGGCAGAAATAAACGCTGCCTGTTGATTTGTGTTGTTATGCGGAGTGGCTGTCCTCGTAATCCCCGGCAGTTCTTAAAACTTAAGTGTCAAAACTGCTGCTGGGTAGGCAGGAAGAAACCTCATAGCTCTTAAAAGCAAATTTCTAATCCAATTAGAAACTTTCAAATATCCCAGCTTTTCCTTATGAGGAAAGCACAAACAATAGAAATGCCACGCATGGGGAAATCAGGAGGGCAGTTTTTTTCTGAAAGCAGATGGCAGATACCAAGAGCCTGTCTTGCTATCAGGAAAGCAAACTGGTGAGAATTGCATTTGGGATTACAGAGGAGCTTTTGGCTGATCAGTTTTGTTTGCTTTTAATCAAGTGTCATTACATTACCATTTTAAAAAAACCAAGCAAAACCCCCAAAGTGAATATTGAGGAAAAGTACAGGGAAATGCTTTAACCTGAAAAAAGCCACAAGTAGCCTAACTGTTGGTTCTGGCACCAGCAGAGAAAGAAAACATTCCCTTTCTATGTGTTTTATAGATGACACTTAATTGTGCAACCTTCAGCATATATGAAAGAAAGGTAGAATGAATATTTACATATCCACCATTCACTGTCCATTAAAATGTTAAATCACACTGTAGCTCCTGCAGATGTTTCATAACTGTGAAAAACATTTTCTTGTGCACATAGAATGGAGGATTTAATTTTATTCAGGGGGAGTCAGGGTTGAATTTGCTAAGTGAAATGAATTACCTGTAGCTTAACAGGCAAAAAAAAAATAAATTCAGAGAACTACGGAGAGGTCAGTAGGTTTTCAGAGTAAAAAGGTAATCCAAAATAAAAAGAGACATTCAACTGAAGATTTTCCAAAGGTATTTGGAGAGTGAAACAATAACTGCATCACTTATGAGTTCATTGTTGTCATTCCAATTTTTCTGAATAGCTTTTAATTTTCTTTCAGATGAATTTGCTTGCCTTTTTATTTTTTCCCTAGTAAGGATTATTTTTGGTGTGTCTGGACTTTTTTCTGAACCTGGTTTTAAAAAAAAAGTATTGATTGTATCTTGCCTTCCCCAAGAAGGTTCTCTATCATTTGCCAGATAGGTAGTTCACTTAGCAAAAGGAAATCTCTCCTTAGATCTAATTTGCACTGATTAAAGCCCAAATGTTTAAAAGTATGGGTAAACTTATACTTTTTTTTTCCTTGCATGCTATGGCAAAGCTAAATACGCACATTTAGGTTTGTGCATAGCTCCTGTGAAGTCATTAGGATCAGCCTGTGGCTACTTCTAAATCACGTTTGTTTTATACATAATTTACAATAAATCTCTCCTCTCCTAGCCTTGTTGTCCTGGGGAAAAAAGTCTCAAATCACTTTATTCTCGCTGGTTTCCCAACATTTGTTTAAGGGTTTAGAGAATAAACCATTGTGTGACGGTCAATGCCTTAAACAATGAGGCAACAACCAACCTGCCGTGTTTGCTTTGATGTTGTTACAGGATCTGCCAGAGAGACCTTAGGATATTTATGTATCCTTAAAAGAAAGCTCCTAAAAAGGTTAGATAATAAATATCACCATCTTCTGTGCTGTACTTCATTCATAACTTAGGCCCAGTGCCAACATCTTGTTTTTCTTTGCCCCAAATAAACCCTGCCAGGTGGGTGAGAGGGAGCCCCTTCCACAGCCTATGGCTGCTGCTCTGCCCTTTTATCGATTTCCAGAGTTGAAGGAGATGAAAAATAACATGTCAGAAACAGAATATTTATATGCAAGGTGGCTTTTATAATTAAGATAACATTTTCTGTGTTGATTTATACTGAAATTTCTTGATTGAATTCCATGGAAAGAAGCTTAGACATGTCATCTTACCTTGATAAATCTAATTCTAACATGTAGTATCTGAAGTGCCTATAAAATCAGTAACTTAGAGAAGCTTGTAAATGAGAAACAATTGAAACTTATTCTGATTATTTCTTGACAGATCTTTATGTGCTTTCATGTTACCACAAGAAATAGAAAAGAATCTCTCTTTTATTACCTGTACTAACTCTTGCATTACACAGTTGTACAGCCACATACTATATTCACATTTCAGCTATTCTCTGTCTGGTTAATCAGTGGTGAGGATATTTATTGCTGGTGTATGTACTGGAAAGATGTAGAGAATATACCTCTCTCAGTACAACAAAACAACCCTCTCAGTAAAGGTTGGCCTAGATCTCTTACTGAAGGAATTTTTTGGAATATTGCTTTGTAAATGCATTCTTCATTACCAACAAAATAAAGTAAATATAAAATTAACTATTCTGGAAAAGTAGATCCATCAAAAATCTAATATATTGTGACAGAACATCCAAGCTACTGTCTTTCAATTTGAAATTATTGTTTCTTATTTCAGCAAGAAAAAAACCCAGTCCATATCATTCTTGACTGCTTTCCACATCCAAACCACAGGACTTATTCCCCAGCTTGGGGAGGCAGGGACAGAAACCAGCAATTTTGTAATAAGAGTGTTTGCCTGTTGCTGAAAAGTCTGTGGAATTAGGATGCTATCATTCCTTCTGCACACACAACACAGGCAGCTCCAGGCCTTCTGTAAATATTTGCTCTTTGCTGCGAATTTGCTAAGTTATTTTAATTACAGCAAAGCAAACAGGGAGAGCAGAGCTTTTGACATAATCTGCTTTATGTGCTTTTTGTTGTGGTGTTCCATAGTAAAAGCTGTGGAGTGACACTCTGCTCTGAAATAAACTCTTGAGATGAGTTATTGAATCTTCAGCTGGTTAGGAGAACCATAAATGAGGCATTATTAAAAGGAAATGTTCATTATAAGAATGGTAAACTGTTAACACGCATATATATACATATATATATAAGAAAATTTTATATTGACTTTCAGTACAATTAAAATGGGTATTTTAAAGTTTTCAAAATGTTCAGAATTTTTCCAAGGGTGTTTTAAACCTAGCTTTATGTCATTAAAGTTGTAATTGTAAGAAACAAATTTAGCTTTTAATGAACAAAAAGGCTTTTATTGTGTTAATGGAAATTATTTTGGAATTTTAGCTTTTGCTTAAATTTTAAATATTGCTCTTTTTTTCTTTTTAAAATTTGTCTTTTGCACTGCTATGCATCGAAGGGGAGCACACTAGCTATGAATATTTTTCTCCAGTAGAAACAGAAATTAACTCTTTTATTGTGAAAAGTTAGTGATCCTGAGTAGGAATAGACTTCGCAGAAAACATGAATATTTGATTTGGAAAAATAAATTAGTGCTCCATTTCAGGAGGTCCCCGTGAGCAGAGGATTTTTAGCACCTACAGCCTTTGCTGTGAGATACTCACTTTTATAAACTTTTTAAAGAAAGACGACCACAGCTGCCTTGTTTTAAAAACCAAGAACTTACTCTTGACAGTTAATCAATAAGCAACAAATGAAAAGTAATAACGCACGACCTGAGAAATATTGTTGTGATTCGCAGCCTGAGACTGGGGCTTGCCAATCTGTTCTGATCAATCCATCTTCCCCTGGGTTGCACTGGCATCCACATGCCAGGGGAGGCTGAGATTTTCCTGGACTTCCTTAGGAATGGAGAAAAGGAGAAGGAAAACCTAGAGTAGACGTCGGGAATACCCGAGGGAGGCAATCGTTTGCCTGGTAAGGAAATTGCAAGTGCTCTCAATGTGCTCTGGTTGATTCAGCCTGGTGCTGAATCTTCCCATACAGAGGCAGAATGATGAACAAACGAGCAAACATCCTAAATCCTGCTCAGGGGGATTCCTCTCCATGGGCAAAATGGATGAACTCGGCGTTGGGAAGAGGCATCTTTGGTACAGCGTCATTCGGTTGTCAGAGGGAATAAGGAAACAGAAACATGGTTTTGTGAGGGTCATTTTTCCTTTGTCAGAGGACAGGGACAAGGAGCAACAGAACTTTTAAACTGACATTTAGAAATGATGGAGTTAGCAGGCAAACAAGTTGTGCAGGCACTATATTGCAGCACCTTTCCCTGGGTAGATGGCAACAAAATTGCTTTTCATGGCCCTGCCCTTTATCAGCTATTCCTGAGCTTTCTGTGTGTAGTCTCGCTCTTGCAACTAATCTCAGTAGCTAAAATTAATTAGGACATAAACACACCTATAAAGCCTGTAAAACTTCATTTATGCCTGCAATATAAGGCAGAACATTTGGCAATGTTAATTGAAATGATAAAAAGCTTTTTAAGGCATCAAGATCTCTTCGAGTCAGTCCTCCCTACCTTGGTTTAATGCCACAGTAAATGCTTGTTTTTCTGGATATGATTATAGTTTTAAACACTAAAGAGTGAGCAGATTCCACTGTCTTGTGTCAGAGAATCCTCCAGAGAAGATAAAAAGGCAGTTAATAAACAAGATTACTTTCCAATGGCAATTGCTCCATAATAGAAAATTCTCATTCTAACCTTCTACTTTAGGATGCTAATCAGTTAATCAGCTCAGTCCCACTGGAGTTGCTGGCAGCAGTTTTTCCTCCCGTTGGGAAAAAGTAAATGCAAGGTTTCTGCTGAGGTAAAGGAAGAAAGGAAGCGAATAGTAAAAGTGCCTGGTTTCCTCTGGAAGTGATGGCTTTAGGCAGTGATGCACCTGCAACACCAACCCCATTAGCAAGCAGCATACATAGACTACAGTAGGTCTGTTGAGCCTTTTTTTTTTGTTTGTTTTTTCTTTAAATGAAGTTAAAATACTGTATTTGTATGTATATACCAAAGCAGGGAATAATATCCATGTTCAGGGGCTGGCAGGATTCCCACACACCTCTGCCTTTGGCAAGGTATTAATCTGTGCCATGCTCTGGTGTAGTGTGGCATCAATCACCCCTGCAGCGATACACATTTAGGACAACATTCAGAGGTCTTAGTTCCCCTTCATACAGAATCTTGTATTACATTGCTAATTTACTATTTAATAATAAATGAAGTACAGCTGTGGTATTTTCCCCTAATTCCCTGTTATGCACAGCCAATGTTATTAGGTCCTCAGAACATTTGCTTTTTTGGGATGCACTCACCTCAAAATGCATATTCAGTGTACATGGCTTTTTTCCCCTAAGGGTAAGAATATTTTATTAATTAAGATTTTCCTGTTGATAATTACTTAGTTTACTTTTTGCAGTAATTTTTGTGAAATTTGCATGCCTTGCTGCTTTATAAAAGTGCATATTGGAAGTGGTTTTTCATCTCTTGATCTCTAGAAATACTTTCTTTTGCCCTGTGTTTATCTCTGTTTCTTCTTACCTGTGTAATATTCCTAAATGCCTTGAAAGCAGGCTTGATCTGACATTCAAGCCTGGCTGTATTAGCGCATCCCAGCCTTTTCTTTCACCCCTTTTGCCCAAGATTAAATGCCTTTAGGAAAGGGGATTATTTATGGTATCCCACAACAAGTTATTTGGAAAAAACCCCACCATGCTTCCACTGAGCCTGTGAGAGAAGAAGTCCAAGAGAGAAGTGATCAGTAAAGTTTTATTCAGTATAAAGAGCAAAAGTTGCAGGTTGTCAAAGGAAACTGATGTTTTTATGCACCGTGAATGCAGCTGGTAACTGTGGCAGTATGTTTAGATGTCTCTTTGAACTTTGTAAATAGCATGAAGCCAAGTTATATATGGAGTTAATTAAAAGCAAGTGTAGAAGATACCCTGTCACTAGTTGCAGTGGCATCTTATTAACAGTGGGGAATATTCTGCTGTTGGGAAGAGATCTATCTAGGATGTCCTGGCAGAGTTCATTCTATGTGTGACTGGCTGGGAAGGCACCTGATTGAGTGACACCTTTGCTTCCATTGCTTTTGAGAACTCCTTTCTTTCCGAAGACTGGCTTTTAAGGCTTAATTCAGGGATCTACTTAGAATGCACCAATACACAAAAGATTGAGCTCTAAAAGGATCATGGATCAGATGGCCAATTCTGAAACTTTGTTTTGAACTGCACAGTCAGAAAACACATAATCATGACTTTTTTGGATCTCTTAACCCTGCTTCTTTGATTGTTCTTCTGACTTCACAACTGCACGTTACTGCTCAGTGTGTAGGTAAAGGCGGTGTTAAGCACTGGTGTTGGGAATGTTGTGCTTCTGGTTTACTTCCAACAGATTTAAAGCTTGCACCTTAATTTATTAATCCTCGTATGTTGAGGAAACAAACGCTGTTCCTTTGTGTTTCCATCACATGCATTTCTCTACTTTGTACACAACTACTTAGCTGGCATTAGACAAGCTCCTTTTTCACTATTTGAAATAAAAGCTGACCTGCTGACAGGCACGTAAGAGACTTTGAAAAAGAAAGCCCAGTGGGAGACTGAGTGCTAGCAATTATCTGGAGCTGCTTGTCCTCCAGCAGATGTACAGTACAATGCATTCCGATGTTCTCATATGCAGAATTTGCTGGGATGTTCTAAGGTTCTTAATACCAAAATCAGCCTAATCCAGAGGTGGAAACTCCAGTGGAGCCCTGCACACAGCCTCCTGTACTGCTTAAGGCTCAGTCTCTCCTGCAGAGGCAGGGATCTGGGATCAGTCTGCGGAGATGTTCACATCTGGCTTCCAAGGTATTAAGGAGAGTCTGAACCTGGAGGGCAAATCTTTCTGTAAAACAGGCATCAGCTGATGCCTGTGAGTCTTTGTATCCATTTTCCTGTTCAGCTGGCCCTTTCCACTGGGCACTGGAGGGCTTGCTTCAAACTACAGGCTGCTTTTTTTTCTTTACAAAGTCTTGAGGACAGCAGTGTGCCCATACTTCACACAGGGTCCTGTCCCTCTGGTTTGTGGTGGTAGAAAGGATAAAAGCTAGTGTGCATTATTATTTTGAGTTTCATCAGCCTCTTTCTTACAATGCAGACTCTTCCTCAGCTAGTTTGGTTTGCCATCCTTCTGTACCTAATATTTTAGTTCCTTGGAATTAAGTCATTTCTGCTGTGTAGAGCTGAAACTGAAAAGGCCCCCAGACAAGGTAAGTTCTTTCCAGCCAGGTATTCAGTGCTGGGCCTGATAAAGTTTTTTGAGGATCTCTGCCAGCTGTATGTGTTCTGCAGGCCAAAAGGCAATCTCAGCAAGTGCTTGCAGTGCTTTCTGTGCTGTCAGCAACACCTGGTCACATCTGTAGTGCACTGGAGGGTGTGGATAAAGCAGAAGGTGCATTTATACAGAATCATTCACACTGATGTTGCTTCTGCAGGACCAGGAGTTCAGAAATCAGTAGAAACCTCTTCTGAGTGAGCAGACGCCTCTTGGTAGTCAACAACAGAGTGTGGCTATATTTAGAGTGTTCTTTCAAGTTACAACCCACTGTATTGATATATTTTAAACAAATGCTTTCAATTAAGCCCAGTGCATTTTGCCTTCACCTCCCACTTTCCCCGGAGTTAGACTGATTTGTATGACACACCGTTACTTTTATTAGCAGATCATAAAACAAGCACTCTCTCCAAGGAAAAGCTTTGCCTCCTCTCCACAGGCTTTTAAGTGCCCCATAAACAAAACGGAGACGGGGTCTTGGTCACCATTAAAATCACTCTGCCTGAGGAGTGTTAAAAAACCCCAAATGCTCCTATGTAAGGTGGATGATTAACTACCCCAAAATAAGGAGTTCTTGTGAAGGTCTGAGCTCCTCTGGAGCTGTAGCCATGTAAGGATTATGCTGCAGTTTGCTTGCTGTTCTGACTTATATCAGCTTTTGTGAGCTAATTCCCAGATCAATTAGGCATTCAGGCATAGAGAATAAAATGTAACTCCTTTTGTATGTAAGATCCAGCCAATTACATAAAAATGTGAACAAAAGCAGCACAAGAACACAAAAGTGCTCAAGCATCCATTATAAAGAGTTCCAATTTCCTTTCTAAATGTCAAGTACAAAATCTATATTTCACATGCAAATAACAGCGGAGTGTTGTTGCTAATATACTCCTGAAATTACATTTTCTTAGCATGACCTTTCTTGCTAACAATAACTTACATTTTAATTAAATCTGTGGCCACTTTCATTTCATGCTAAATGTCCCTGTACTGTGTGTGACTGAATTTTCATGTCAGAGAAGAAATTTTAAAGGTTGCAGAACTAAATTCTTCTTGGAGTTAAACTTCTTAAATAACGCACAAAAGAAATTACACGTGTGTACTATCCCCACAGGTTTGTAGAAACACAGAAACACTCTTGCTTTCACTAAACTCTTGGTGTCAGGATGAGAGAGGAGGATTTGACAGGGTTTTAACTTCAGTGAAATACCCGTGGAGCAAAAGGAACAAGGATGTAGTTTAGAATTAAGTCTTGGCAGCTCAGCCTTGCTGCTGCAGCGTTCCTTAAAGGCTTTCTAATCCTTCAGGTCAGCTCCTGCCTGTAAAACAGGGAGCTTGGACCTTGCCTTTGGTGTGGACATGGTCCCAGAGCCAGAAACTCTGCTTTAAGCATTCTGTCACTTGACTTCTGGCACTGAGACATTTGCAAGCTGTGAAATTCTGTGTAGGTGTTTGCAGAGACTTGGGAAGAAAATACATTTAGTTCTGGCTCTAAAGAGGCACAAAATGACACAGATCTAGACTTCTGCTAGGCTGATTATTGGGAAACTCTTTGGAAAAGATTTCTTGACGCTGACCTCTGAGATGAGAGATCGAAGGGGAGAATGGAATTAATTCCTGGAGGAGGAGGACCTTTGCCATAGTTAGTTCATTGTTTATTGTTTATTTTTAACAGTACAGTGACAGTGGTGGTTGTCTTATACCAAGTCAGAATGCTGCCTGCTGGTAGCAGAGTTACAAATCAAGCAAGAAGTAGAAATAATCTATCACATCTTGAAAGAATAAAAGCCTTCCTGGAGGTTTTAAAGAGCCATGAAGCTTGGATGGAGCAGGTTTTTTTAGATACAAAGTGAGTTTATTATATAGCTGCATTTCACACCTCCTTACAGGGTCTTGGGGATTACAAGTGTAGTTTTATAAATATTTTCTATCAATGACTTTGGTGACAGGTGGCCTGAGGGCAGGTAACTTCCCATGGAATCTCCTGCTGTGTCTCCCAGTAGGAAGATAAGCCGCATTTACAACTCAGGTTGTCAAGTTCCAGAGCAAATCCTTTTCGTGAAGAAATATAATATTATAATTTTATTATAATAATTATAATATAATTATAATTCTATTAAAATAGAAGCTGTTGTAGTTGACTGTTGTGATAGCATGTCCAGAACTTTTTTTTTTTGAGAATTCACAAGGAATTAATTTGAGGAATTCATTGCTTTAAGTGTTATCTAAAAAGCACCCACCTTACCAAGTTTTTCTTACTTGTCAGACACCAGGCACTAGAATGTGTGTTTGTTCCTGAGTTTCCAGGGTTTGAGGGCTTTTGTTGTTGATGTCTTCCTTTATCATAAATTACATAATGATGACAAGAGATGGACAAAAATAAATAACAGCAACAACAACAAAAAAGCAGTGACATAACCACAGCTATTTCCTCTGCTTATCATAGGGGAATCATCAGCCAGGGGAAGAAGACAAGCAATGAAGTGTGTACCACCGAGGTCTGGATAACTAGAAGCAATTTCTGATCAGACTAAGCCCTTGCTTCACATCAGTGCATCTCTAAATAAAATAAGAAACAACCCCATGGCACTATGCTTATAAAAAGAAAAATATGGAGGGGGGAAAAAATAAACAGCCCAGGAGTGTTATCCTGCAGTTGCACGCAGTGATGTGAATAGAAGCTTAACAGTTTAATTAAGCTTGTTTTGGGCCCTCTTGATTCTCAGGAGCTTTGAAGAAGGCCTCCCATAACTTGCTGTTGGGGCCAGCTGGAAAATATTCAAGCGAAGTTTGGCTTCTGGCACAGGACTCTGATGAATCTCTTCAAACATCTGCAGCAGCGCACCAGGAGCAATGGCTGCTGAAGAGGAAATTTAAGATGGAAATTCCTCCAGTCAATGAAAGTTGGCAGTGAGCAGAGCGTTGCCAGAGAAGTAATGCTTCCCTCAGAGTTGGCAGGATCAGGACCCATGAAGGTGACACAGGGAGGTGACACACCACTGTCTTGGGCAGCTCCGGCATTCCCAGGTGAGGCAGATGTGTCCCGTAACATTTTTGGAGGAGAAATGAAGGAGCAGGAAGAGGTTCAGCTTCATTCTCCTCTGTTGAAGTGGCAGCTGGAGAATAAATCAAATGGAGCATCCGGCATAAGCGCTCATTCTAAAGAACAGCATGAGTTTATTGAGGGATAATGTATGTGAAATGCCTCCAGTGATCTAAAACCTCGGAGTGGCCTGCAGCCAGAATCCCATAAAACATTCACTCGTGCAAGTGAAAATTTGCCTGGCAATAAATGGCTCTACTAATTAGGTTTTGAAAGGGGCTGTCAACCTTTTCACCTGATTAGAAAATAGTGAGGCTCTGCATCCCCAGCTTCACGCTCTGGTCAACTCCACCACTTCTGTTTAGATGAGCTGATGTGGCAGAATAAAGAAACAAGGGAGAAAATGTTACCAAGGTATTTTGTGAAAAATTTGTCTTCCTGAAACTAGCAGGGTAATTTCTTGGCGTAGATACTTCGTTCTCAACAACACCATCTCTGTGCTGTGCTTCCTCTTGGTGTGATGCTCGAGAAAGAGCAAATAGAACAAGGCTGCAGCCAACATCTACAATAAGACATGGAAAAGGTGATTTTTGTGTCCTGTTAAGTGAGGGGAGGGTTGTGGAGGTCAAACTCCATGAAGATTTTTGTTAGAAATTAAGCAGCATTGATAGGAGCAGGGAGTAAAGAATGTAATTGCCTGTTGATGTTTTTCGTCTCCAGTGTCTGTGTGGTGATGCTGGACATTTCTGGCTCCTTTTACCTCGGGTTGAGGAGAGACAGGTTGCCCAAAGCAGCTGCTCCTTGCAATCCTCGTTGTCATCCTGACAGAGACAGAGCAAGGAAGAAGTGGCTCCAAGAATTGCCCAGTGCCAGCTGGTTGGAAAAGGTAACTAACCATTTTTTCAAACTCTGAGATGCTGGAGCCATTAAGCAAGATCCTTACAAATTGCTGTAAATGTTGTAATTTTATGCAAGTGAATGTTTCAGTGGTTTTTGTGTGGTTGTGGTTTGGGGTTGGCTCTTCTTCATTATTCTCTAGGGTTAGAACTGACTGAATAATCTCAAGGATTAGGCACTCCATTCTCTTAAAATGAAAAGGCTTTTTGTAAGGATCAGGGGGAAAACCTTTGGAGCATCTAGCATATAAACTACACATTTCCCAGGACTCCAGGTGGGAGCTGAAAGATCTTTGCTTTAAGTACATTTCCCACAAAACCAACATTTGTGTTGGATCTGGGCAGGATACACGGTGCCATTTTTCCATGTTTCCTCAAAACCACAATTATTTTAATAATATTTTAAAAAATAAATAAATTGCCAAAACAATTGATTATGTCCTCCAATCTGAATTATGTCCTCCAATCTGAAAAGCCACGATGGAAACTATCATTAATGCCTTAGAGTACAGGGTCAAAACATTACATCCTAGTGTTTTCAAATGTATAAATTCAGATTCTCCCTGCAATTCCAACCTCCTTGCTGAAAAGCAAGCCTGGAATTTAGCCAGTGTTTACCCAGCCCAGGCTAAGTCTGAGACATTCAGAATTTTGGGTCTTGGTGTGGCTGGACTGCCAGAACTCCCTGGACTTGTGAGGTTTCGAAAGCCCATAAAGCCAGACCTGCTGTGTGGTGCTGGAGTCCTTGTTTGATATGAGGGATTCCTGGTGTGATTCAATACACTAAAATGAAGAAAACAAATCAAACAAACACCCCCCAAAGAAGTCATGCATTGTTTTCCCTTCTCCCTACCAGGTTTTCCCATTTCATAAGTGTAAATGCAACCATTACAATTCCATTAAAAACTAACAGGCCATCTGACGTTGTATCCTTACTCCAACAGGGAGTTAATTCCTGTATCTTTAGTCCAACAGGAATTAAAGCCCAGTGTTGCCTAGGAAGGTGAAGGAAGTTGGTGTGGCACAGGGGAAATGTGTCTTTGATGGTGATGGCTCCTTTAGCATGGTGACCTTTTTCAGGCAAGAATATCTGCAAGTGCCCTCAAGCAGAGGGAACATTTCTGGATCTGCATAAATGCACAATAACAGCAGCCAGTGCCCGTAGCCACGAGATTTGACAGACATTATAATTTAATCTGAACTAGTGCACTGTGTCTGGAGATAAAGCTCCTTTTGCATATCCACAATCCTACTATTTGCCACAAAATATCATGCTGTAGTGGTTTTAGTATCCTTCAAATGTAGAAACAGGTCACCTTTCCATGCAAATAACTATTCTGGTTGCTGTAAAGCCAAGTGTAGGGAGAAATAAGGACAACTGCAGTTTGATGTCATTAGGAAAAAACCCAGCTCCAGGCATATTTAATCTCTTGGAAAGTGGACACGTCTGGCCTGCTAGAAAAAGTTAAACATATCAAATTCTTTCAATGTGGTACTTGTGATGTTTCTAGGCATCTTTCAGACCCATCATCAAGGTACTTGAGCATAAGCTTCCTTCAATGATACAGGAGTGTCATTGGCTTCAACAGCATTACTGAAGTGTTGCAAGGTACAGGAATGCTGAAGCACCTCACCAAACTGGAGTGGGAAATACTGATAAGAGAGGTATGATATTGTCTGAGGAGACGTATCTTAGACTGACAGCAACTCTGTTTTAATTTGCCCCGGTTTCCATAGCATATTTCTGTGGCAAGGTCATGTTACAAGTCAGATCTATTCTCCTAATGAGTTGTAGCCTAACAATTATCCACTGCCCCAACAGCAGAAATGCTCCAAGTGTATTGGTATTTGAATGCAATCCTAAACCGTGATCAGCAGGGTGGCTCATGCCCTCCAACCTGGGCTCAAGATAAGGCAGAACCCAGACCCTCCATTCCCACTCTCCTGTACATCTGCCATGGCAGTAATTGAATTAAGGGAACAGAGATGTGCTGAAACCATTCCTGCTGCAGTGATTAGCACCGCTACTGTTAAATTGGGAGTAAGAAATGTTTACAAATGTCCTTGAGGTAAAAGGACCCCTAAGTAATTACTGTAATTGCACAAGAATAGCCTGTAATTGCTGGACTTGCCAGAAAAGCCTTTCAGAGGGAATCTGTGCAGCCAATTGCATTGCTGCCTGCTCAGATCAATGTGAGGTTAGACCCAAAGCACGGGGCAAAGGAGCAGATTATTGGCATTTCATTAGCAACAGCCCAAGACTCACATCAGGGATGATCTGGACAGGGCACACCTTCAGATGCTTATGAATAATAATCATCTCCTCTGCTTAATTTTTTTTTCCCTTCCTTTTCTTCACTGTCTTTCAAACAAAATCTTGCCATAATAGTCAGATTTCCATATATTAAACCCTTCCATTAATAACAGAATAGGTGCATAATTGTTTTCAGCGTATTTTTCTTATCAGTTTTAATATAAATAAGGGAAAAAAAATCAAACACAACACCTCCAGCTTATATCCAGACTGTCTTTTTTTCCTCTTTCTGCCAAAACAGACAAAATTCCTGCTAGTTAGTGCCAGTTTATACGTGAAATATTTCTTCTGTGCTGTTGAGCTCCAGTTTATTTGCCCAGGTTTTCCATAAGCTCTGCTGTTAGAGGCAGATTTAAGCTCTTCCCAACTTATTGAAAATGTAGCATCTTTCTTACCAATCCATGGATTCCTTCCTATGTCTGTAAAAGGGAGGAGAAGAGGAAGTCAGAACATGAGGAGCATGGTCTCACTGGAGATGCAGAAATAGCTCTGAAATGGAGCCACTGGTTTAAAAAGCATAAAAATGTGTGTATTACATGTAATTATTTAAAAAATCCCGCAGATGCCCTGGAGATTCATCAGTCTTATAAAGCAAAATGAAAGCAAGCAAAATAATTAAATATTGGACTTAATTGCCAGAATTAGAACTCCAAATGTTGCTCTTTTGCCTGTGTTTAAGCATTTCCTAAATGTTCAGTTTTAGCTTGGATGGAGCCATGTACATCCAACACTTTCTATTTACTTGATGTTATCATTCACTCAGGAAATTTCCTAAGACTTGAGGTTTTAAATTTTAGGCCTCTGTCCTCCTAAATGCCAAGACATTTGGAAGGTCCAAATAGAATGAGTGCTTTCTGAGGATTTTTGCAGAAGAAATAATTTATTTGAACCAAAATCTGAATTTAAATTAATATTTCCTTTTGAAGAATTAATTTAAATTAATTCTTGTTTTTCTGCAAAGCAGCATGTGCATAAAATCTTTTTAATTTTTCCCATCTTTGCTCATCCTTAATAATCCTTAGTGCACTTGTGGCATCAAGATGGAAAGGCTAATGATACTGCTGAGGCTACAACTATGGGCTTCTTTCTCTTTTTCCTTGATCTGGAAAGGAGTATTCAGTGCATTCAGCACTCTGCCATTTTGTCTGACCTGTCACCCTGTGAGATTCATTCAGATATGTCACATTTATCACTGGTCACCACAGGCATCAGCCCCTCTCTCTTGTACTGCCACTGCAGGGGATAGGATCAGAAACCAGCAATTAAGGAAGGGTTAAAGAGACCTAAGGGTACTGGTGAAGGTGACAGGAAAATTAATTTCTTTTTTCAGTTCTGGTTTGGTCTTCTGAGATCTTCAGGAAATGTTCAAAATGTTATCTCAGCAATTTACACTTGTTTTTAATGTGATTTATCATTTCCCATTTACAGCAGAGTTCCTGCTGTTCACTTTATAGTTTTGTTTTTCATTGTTTTCGTGAGATATGACATTAATCTGCCTTCACATCTTTTATTCATTTCAACTATGCAAAAATTCCCTAATATGTATTACCACATGGACTCTGAAAAATACAACATATGATTTTAGTCAAGACTGGAGAAGTACATGCACATATATTGTGAAGAAACGTAGAATTCTCTCTTGGAAGAGACTGTGACAATATTTGTGTATTTGTCAGAGTACTATAAACCCTCTTACTGAAGGCATCCAGTCCATTTCTGTAATTATCCCTGTGGTATTAAACAAGCCCAGAGCAGCAGACAGGAATGGGGTTTATTTACTGTTTCTTGCATTAAGCTTGTACACGAGTGATAATTTTGTTTTACACTTTCCCAAGCCAATAGAAAACAGTTGAGCACAACCTTTTTTAAGTGTTTTTCTGCCGTTCTATTTTCATTAACTTCAGAAGAAAGATGGGATTGCACTGGCTCACAAATATTTGCTTGTTAGGAAATACAGTTTAGGTGTCAAGGTTTGTGGCAGGTGTAAATTGAGTGATTCCATATGGTCTTAAAAATTACTCAACCTCAGCATCAAATCCCATGTTAAGAGATTCAGAAAAAAAAATGCAGAACAACCTAATTTAGCATCTATCACTTTAGGAACCTCTCTACCTTTTCACTAAGATGGATGAGCAGAGGGACCATGGCAGATCTGTCACATCCACGTGACTTTCTCTGGAAAGCTATTAAACTCCTCAAAATCATCCTAGAGCCTCTCATTACTCAAAAAGCAGAATGTCTGTGAGACAAGAGAGGCTCCAGGTGCTTCTTCCAGGGTTTAGTTCTTCTCTGGAATTGGCAATTTTTCCAACTAAATTAACTTAATAACTGTTAAATTTGCTTCATTCTGAACTGGTGCTGTTAAAGACAATGGTACCATTTCTTAATTTCGACAAATAAAAACTGGCTGACTCCCATGTCCCAGCTCTGTCCCATCCCTGCTATTGAGGTATTCCTGCCCTGCCTACCACTGGCAACAACACTGAACTCAGTTGGAAGTGCTATTTTTATTTCCTTATTGAAGAGTTAGGTATCCTGTCTCCTTCTATGAACATATCCAGGATGGAGCCATAATGCAATCAACCCATAAATCAAATTGTTAATGTTTGCAGGCTGTGATTGTATGAAATCACTGCCTTTTATGGATTATATTTAAAATCATAATTGAATTCTCTTCATGAAATTCAGTGTTTTCCAAACAGATAAGAAGGTTTAGTCCTGGGTTCTAGTTTTCCTCTAAAAAAGTGAAGCAGGATCTTTCAGTGTGCAGAGAAACCCACCAGTGCCTCACAGGCCTGGGCAGTGGGGTGCCCTTGCTTCCCTCAGCAGTGAGAGAGGAAAATGGGACACTCAGTCACCTTTACTTCATGCTTTGTTTTAATCTAACACCATTGCTCCATCGTTATTCCTCCAAAATACAAATAAACACCACATTGAGGAGAAGATTGCCAAGCAGTAGAAAGAAATTATTTGGTTTTTAACATAAAATAGATTTTAATGCAAGTTGATCAGGCCTCATTAGGTTGCAGGAAGAAGCAGTGAGGGGCCACGCAGATAACCAGAGTCTCCTTACTGGATTTTAATGTGGGTAAAAAAGAGATTGTTCATATTCCATATGCAGTGTGTGGCAAACTAAATCTGTGCAATATCCAGTGACAGGAGTGGGAATGGATAGGATGCTGGCAATGATGTCCTAGCAAGGGCTGGTCAGGCTGCTTTTCTGACAACTTCCACATTGTCCTGAGCCTCTTGGAAATCTGCTGGGCTTTCCATGTGACTTGGACAGCTGTGCTGTTTGCAGAATCCAGAGAACTCGAGCAGTACCTTTCCCCTTTTCCAGGGGCTGTACTGTTGGAGGTTAATTTCTCACAAATGGGATGGGGCTGCCAGGTGAGGCATCACAAGCTTTTATTTCAGGCACCGGTCTCAGGTACAGACACAGGAGATGGCACGAGCTCACATCTGCCACGAGCAGCTCAAGATCTCTTTGTTGCAGAACGTTTTATAAGTTTTTCAGCCAATAGCATATTGCTAAAGCTTACAGACAGTTGTTCTATCCAAACACACCTATTTCAAACAGTGCTTGCTTGTTTGCTTTCTATTAAAAATACACAATACCCTGTTTTTACACTTAAAACTTTCTGCTATCTTGGTAAGCATATTTTTCTGCAGTCTTAAGGTCTATCTTGGCCAAGCCTAAAAACTCAACTATTGTTTCATGTCCTTGTATGTTGTATTATTGTCTCTTCTTTACTTTCAAGCCTTGCAGCTGTAGCTAGCTCCAAGTTCTCTGCTTTTTCTTTTCTGAGGCCTATTTTCACAGCTTCTGAAAGTCTTTTTACCTTTACTGTTTCCCACACTATACCATTTTTAATTTAATTTTAGAATAAGAATTGGGTAGAAAACCAATATGGAATGTTACAGCTTTTTTGGTAAGTAATGATGTTTAAATTTGATCAGCTTATTGCTAAATGCCATTGTGTAGTCTGGCAAGCCTGGTTCTGCACAGTTAGCTCCTAGATTTTGTTAATACTGAGAAAGATTAGAAATTCTGAAATGGAAATCTTAAAAAGAAAGAGAGAAAGGAATGTTAAAAAAGCCAACACATCAAAACACTCCAGCTGTCAAATTTCACAGTTCCACAAAGAATCTTGAATCTCAGCTTATTGTCTTGGGTTTGTAGTTTTTTAATTAGACTTTGAATTCTAATAAGATGAAGATAGGTTTTCCTAATTTTTTTTTTTTTTAACAGAAATTAGTTTTCAGGCCATTAGCATATTTATATAAGTAATACTGACAGCGACCCTTAGTTAAAAATTCACAGTAAATTAATTTTTCCCTTCATATACATGGTATTTTAGAGCCATTTTAATTATCCATAATAGAACACAACATTATTCTGACAGAAATTCTCACAGGAAAAATATGATATATTTATATCAATAAATTTAGCTGTGTCAATTTGACTTGAAAGGAACACTTAAGCCTAGAATTCAGTTCACCCAAAGTTTGAGCATTTGAGTCACATCAGGGGAGTGGAAGAATAGTAAACAAAAGTGCAAAATCTTTTCCCTGTATAGGCAGATTTTGAGAATTTATAAATGTTTCCAATATCTTCATGGCTAGACACATAAAGCTTTATTTTAATTAGGTAGGCATATGTTAGGTTGCATTAGGAAACAAAATACAACTAATGTATGTTTTCAATACGTTGTTCTGCAAGCACAGAGATAATAATTTGAAAAAAATAATTTATTTCCACTACAAACGGCACATCATAATGTCAGAGAAATGGATACAAATGCTGACGTTTCCAAGAATTAAGTAGGATTTTAGCTTTAGCTCTCCATCTATTTCCCCACTAACCAAAATGAATATGTAATGCCTCAAAGACAGTAGTTTCATATTGTAATCTTTGATACCAGCATGATTAGGAAAAGCATTAAGAAAGGTTGATTTGTACACAGTGCTGAAAAATCAGTACTGCCTGGGAGAATGATAAATCGTGGAAACTGCTCTTAAAATAGAAGTAATTGCTGATACCTATATATATATATTAGCACTATATTTTTTATATCTATATTTTTAGCACTATTTTTTATTTGTGTTTTTTTGCACACCATAAAAATTCCAGATGGAATTAGCATTAGGAAAAATTCAGAAGACCAGCCATTGAGAACAGTCATAGCTGGACCCAACTTGGAAATATTTTTTTGTATTTAAAAAAAAGAACCATTTTATATTTAGCCCTTTGCCTGCTGACCTAGATCCTTGCTCAGATGGAGTTGTGGTGTGAGAGCAAAACCATTCCACGTTCCTTGGGTGTGTAGTGGAGTAGGACCATAAGCTGGAGGCAGTTCCTGGGTTCAGACTTGCCTATCAGTCTTGCTTAAAGACTTGGCAAACTGTTTAATCTCGGAATGAATGGAACACGTTATGGGTTGTGTTTCCACGTATACTAATACAGGGATTAAAGGCTACAAGAGTCTCTGCTAAGGCCCAGGCAGATCAACTCGTTTGATCTTTGCAGGCAGAAGGAATAACAAGTGGAGCTGCAGGAATTCAAGGTGACAGAAAAACATTTGGGAGGCTTTTAGATTTGTCAGCCTAGTTGTGTGTAAATAATTTCCTTACTTTACAGGAAGATTTCATCTCTGCACGTATAGCAAAAAAGGACAAGGAATTATTTTCCCAGGTAGTATTTCTTTTTGGAGGCATTAAAAGTTTCTCAGTTTGTCTAAGGATGAAATGAAGCTTTTCTGAAGTTTATCACCTAATAATTTGGGCATTGAGTTTACCTGAAGTTTGGTTCCTGGACCTTGATACTTGCCCTGTCCTCGGCAGGGCTGAACAAATAACTAGAGGAGAGGAGGGGAGCAAGAACTGGATCAACATTTAGGATGAAAATGCAAAAAATTACATTTCAACTAAAGGAAAACTTTATGGAAAAGATGCATTTGAGAAAGCATTTTAAACGTGCTTTGGATGAAGGGCTTGATAAAAACACAAATTAAGAAAAAAAAAGAAGTTCCATAATATTTGCTGCATGGTTATAAACAGGCTAAGTTCTTGCTTAACTAACTCAAATAGAATGGCAGTGCCACTGCACTGTTATCTTTAAGGCCAGCTTGTTTCAGAAATATGAAACTTGGGCTCAATTCCTCCATCAGCCTGAGGGCATTTGAGTCCTGCCCAGGAACTTGCTCAAATCATGATGAAGTATCTCATTTAAAAAATTCTTATTTTTCTATGAAACATTACTTATCAGCCTTTTTCTCATTGTGAAACGTAGTGCAGGGAATCTATAATTTTTTTCTGGTTCATGGAGTTTACCATCTCCTTTTTCCAGGAGAAATCAGCATATTTTAATATTAAACAAAAAATCTTGACTTAATAATTTCCCTGTGTATTAAGCTCGTTAAGAAGTATCAGGCTCTGCAATCCATTAATTTAATATGAGTAGTGTCGCCTGCAGTAACACTGCTGAATTTATTGCCCAAAGATAACATTTGGATAACGAGACCATTCCTTTACAAATGACTTCTGAAAAAAAAAAAAAAACACTGCCCTTATAGAACCTAATTTAATTAATCTTCTAGATGAAGGCAGTAGTCAGTAGGAAGAATTTGATGTTTAGCCTCACTCTTATGAATATTAATATTTAATAAAATGATTCTTCGGTTCACAAATGCTATAAATGAACATTCAGAGCTCCAGCCCTAAAAGTTACCAGCAGTTATTTCTGTTCTTGTGTTCCTGTAAACAACACAGCTTTCCTGCATTTGATTTAGACAAAATCTTAACAACAGAATTTTGGTGCAACTCTTGTTTAAGGGAGAAAAGCATCAATGATGAGTGTGGACTGTGCCTGTCCTGAGCTGCACTTGGAGATCTCCTCTGTATGTCTGCATGTATGATTTGAGAACTAACATTAACAGCACCTGACATTTTAAATTGTGTAATTATACTAACATACATAAATAGAAGTACAGCTTTCAGGTTGCTGTGTGAACAGAATCCAATTTGACTATAAAAACTGTGTAAAAAACCTTTTTCTTTAAAAGACCAGAATGAACCAAGCTTTCTCTTTTCACGTGTGCTGCATTAACTTGAGCAAATCATTAAATCTGTCTCCCACATTTCACCCCTTCAGGGACTCCCTTATGACATACTGAATTCCTAAATCTTATGATATCCAGCACTGAGACAGCTTCAGCTCCCATGGGGGGCTGAACACTGAAGCTGGACCCAACAGCTGCCCACACAAACAATTTGCTATTTATGTGTGAGATTTACACCTTGCAAGAATTGCAGGAAATAGATAAGCAAAAAATGTGGTGCTTGTTCACTCTTAATTTTTTGAAAAAAAGAAATACCAACAAATTAATTAATTATGTTCAAATCACCTCATAAATGCCAGAAAGAGATGGGGCATTCATGTGACCCTCAGAAAGGGCAGCATCCCTCAAGCAAAATTTCATGAGCTTTTTGTGACTTAATTCAGTGTTTCCTGGAAATGTGGAGAGGTCAAGTATTCATGGACCAGCATGTTCCTCCTCTCATTTGTAAAGTACTTTATAAAAAAATCAAAATCAAAACAGTTATTTTGCCTGAAAGTGCTCTCGAAAGCCATAAAGATATCTAAAGCTGGATCTGAAATGGTTCTCGTAAGGAAAGGAAAAAAAATAGCTGAGAGAATTTGGACTCAAATCTGAATGTTCACTGCAGTTTTACGTACTCTGTGCCACTCTCAAAGAGCAGCTTTTACTTCAAAATTTCACATTTTCCTTCAAGAGGGATCCACTTTGGTTGTACAAGATTTCTATCGATTAGTGTGAGTCTGCTGGATCTCCACCTGCTTCCGTGTACAGTTGCATTTCAGGCTGTTTGGCTGAGTATTTTTATTTTCTGGAAGTCATGTTTTATACAAGTTTCTCTTCTTTAGACTTGGTTGTTGCAGTGTGGGTGAAGGAAGGGAATTCACTTGCTCTCTTTGCTAATTGTATCACAGCAAATAGTTCCAAAGGCCTTACAAATGCTCCCTTAGTAACACTGGAGCAGGAATAAAGGGAGGAAATTGTCGCTGGGGTAGTATGACAGATACAGAACTGAAGAACTTTTCCTAAGCCTCTGGAGATAATTACTTCAAGCTCAATAAAGTACAAGTCCTCCTCAGTGTTGCAGCAATATTTTAGATGATTTTGTGCTTTGTTATGAATTTAGTTCCAGCCCCCAGAAATGCTGTATAATATTGTGGCTACATATAGAATAATAAGATGTTTCTAGAGTAAAATGTGTTCATTTAAACAGTTGATTATTGGAGGAGCCAACACCATTTTTTGCAGTACCCTGGTTATGTATGAGAATTCTCTGAAATGTGGCAAGTTAGTAATTTGTGCCAGCAGGCCTGTAACTGAGCTCTAACATTTCTAGAAGGATGCAAGTTTAAATGTTGCATCTTCTAGAAACACACTTCTGCACTTGTTACTGTGACTGAGCTAGATGCAGCATGTGAAGGAAAGATGGAGAAAGGAACAGTCTGAATTTGGATTTCTGAGATAATACAGGAGCGAAAATCAGTCCTCTTTCTGTTTTCAAAATGGTGTATCCTGTTACTTTGTCATATCAGAGAATGTTTGTACCAAAGCGTGGTTTTCACTCCTCAGCTCTCTATTTCACGTGCAGTGGAGAATTCTCCCGAGCTCGATGAGGGTGAGTTGCTGTAGGTGATTTTTAAATGCTGTTCCACCTGCATGGACTGAGACACTTCTCTTTTCCTGCATGGGGCAGGCTGTGTGTTCCCCTTGGATATGCTGGAATACAGAACCCTTGTGCCACGGGTTTCTGTGTTGCTGATTAATACAAAAAACATCAGGCCTTACCCAGAACAATCCTGCAGCTTCTTTCTGTGTTTGTAGAGATGATGGTTTTTATGTCCAGACATTGAGGCGTTCACGTGATGTGGCTATTTTCCAAAAGCTAAAAAATAATGAAAAATGATTTTACTGATCTATTACAGCTGTTACAGCAGTGCAGCAGCTGCTGATCTGCAGTTCGGTGAGAGATGAACAAAACTGCTCTAGTTGCCTGCAGAACACAGATAAAAATTAATAAGAAAGTGGAAAGTTAAACAATGAATGAACATCCAAAGGTGAGAAGGTGAAAGATGAGCAGCAACACATTCTGGTGTTAGAAGTTAAGTTAGAAATTCTAATCACTCATTAAAATAAAGGGTAAAGAGTCTAAGAGTTTGCTCAGAGCAAAGGGTTAGTAAAACATGAGTAGTGACTTCAAATACTAATAGAGGAACTGAATCCCTTCACTTCCCAGGTATTTTTCTTGCAGACTCACTACAGAGTTCAGCTATTTGCAGATAAAAGCTGTTCTAAAGTAGCAGCATGGAAATACAGACTGTGAATTCAGCCTTTAGAAAGGAGTTGTACACATTCAGGCCAACAGGGATGGAATATAACATAAACACTCGTAGCCAGATACAAAAGCAGGGATTCTGCTGTTCACCTGGAAGATTCCACAGAAACCCAGAGCTGGCCAGAGCAATTAGTCAAAAAAGCTCCCACCTCAAACCAGAGCCCAGGGTGCTGACAAAACACACACCAGGAAAATAAGCATTATTTCCAAAGGCTTTGTTGGTTACTCTCTCTTGGATGTGAATCTTGTGTTGCTTGTCACACGCAAGTTGGTTCTAGCAAATTTTCCTGCTCTGAACCGGCCTGTGTAGATCCCAGAGGGTCAGCTGGGACAATTCCAATTCTCCCTGCTGGAGCCACATTATCCTAGACTACGCTATCCTACAGCAGAGGCTGCTGGGCAAACCTGGGCTGGCACGGTCTCCTTTGGTAGAAAATTGGTGCCTTCTTTCTTTGAAAACACTGGGATGCAGCGTGCTCTGAGCAGGCTCTAAACCCCTGGCAGGGGAGCCCTCGGAAGCCGGGCCGTGTCCTTTACTCCACTCCGCTCCCCTGGGGCTCCCCGGGCACGGCTGCGCTTTGCTGGTCCCTGCGGGGCCCACACGGACGGACAGACGGCACCACTGGGTGAGGGGACAGCCCGACATGCTGGGGAACACCGGGGGGAGATGGGGGTGTCGGTCTGAAATGGTGGATGAGGGCTGGAGGGGGAAACAGCCCCCATTTCTTGTCAGGCTGTGGGACACTCCGCCATTTTGTGTGAGTCTTTGGGGTCACTCCGCCATTTTGTGTCAGGCTGTGGGGTCACTCCGCCATTTTGTGTGAGTCTTTGGGGTCACCGCCATTTTGTGTCAGGCTGTGGGACTTGCCGCCATTTTGTGTGAGTGTGTGGGGTCACTCTGCCATTTTGTGTGAGTCTTCGGGGTCACTCCTCTATTTTGTATCAGGCTGCGGGACCCTCCACCATTTTGTGTGAGTGTGTGGGGTCACTCCGCCATTTTGTGTCAGGCTCTGAGGTCACTCCTCTATTTTGTGTCAGGCTGTGGGGTCAGGCCTCCATTTATGTGTGCGAACAGAAGCTGACTGAGGCTCAGGCAGTGAGGGTAGAGAAGTGACATCCCACCTATGCTGATCTAGCCCTGTTCCCCCCACACTTCCCACCTGGTTGTTTGGAGCCACTCAGTCATTCCTCTGGTCTCCTACAGGGACAAAGAGGAAATATTAACTCTTCTGTATTTAATATGCAAAACAGTTAAAATAGCATATGCCGTATGGTTCTGCTTTCCTTACGAGAAAGTATGTGGTGAACTGAGGATGAAGCCCAGAGTTTGCTGATATTTTAAGACGAGATGATCAGATTTTAATCCTTCCCTATCCAAAACTTCAGTACAAGGCAAATGTACTGAAATAAATGCCTTTGAAGATGCTGAGGAGGTCGCATTTGTTATTCACAAAAGTTTCTGAGCCTTAGCTGAGGTCCCTGCAGCAGTGATGCCGGGATGCCCATCCCGAGCTGTACATCATCCGTGGAAAAACCTGGGATTAAAATGCACTGTGTGTATTTTTCAAGGGTGCTGTGTTTTCTCATGAAGTGAATCACTTATGGCTTCCCCTCTGGATTATAGATCCTTAAAAGCAGCCATTTATTTATAAATTGATAAAAGTCCAAGGCTTCTATTTCATAGATAAATAGTGTTTTATTTGGTAGTAGGTGATTATTTGTATTAACACATAAAATAGCATTCTTAAAAGGACCAGTATTTTCCGACTGAAAAACTTTCCCATTATATTCACTTTGAAGAAAGAACTGCACAAAGACTGGATTTATTACTCAACAGATGCTTATCACATTGCTTAATGCTTTATTTCATGGTCCATATTCATCATCCTTTTTGATTCTTAAATCTACCCCCAATTCTTTTTGAACATCTGGTGTTCTTTCTCTTCTGTGTTTGTAAGAGAATAATTTGTTTGGGCGAAGTGTTTCTTCTTGTAATGCTCTTAATCCCCATGGGTGCTTGGATCATAGGCAGGAGAGCAGGACTTCTGAGATTAAATGGAGAGAGGTTTGCAAGATTGTTTCATTTTCTGATAAATATAAATTTGTTCCTTCAATGACTTCATCTGTTGGCAGCCTTTGACATAAATCTGCTGATGTTGAGAACTGTCCTTGCTCAGAAAATTCTTCTGTGAACTGTTGATCTGTATGCAGATTTCAAGGTAAATTAAAAAAAACAACCCAACCAACCAACCATAGATTTGTCTTTAGAGTAGGCATTAAACTGAGAGATATAGTTTATTGCAAATTTAAAAACAGTTCAATATATTCTTGCATTAGGTGTTTGCCACGTGCCAAAGCATATAGATTTGATTTTTGGTAAGCACATGGGAGTGTGGGCATAATGTCATCTGAAGAGCTCATGCAGCAGCTCTGAAAATACAGCTTCCATTCTTGACATCTCAGTAGAAGGCTTTAAAATCCTTTCTTCCTTTTTAAGTTGTGGGTATTTTCTAATCCTTTTGAATTATGTTAATTTAATTTTTTTTTTTTTACTGTCATATTTGACGAAGAATCGGAAGTCTGGGAATGGTGAAGTCTTTTTGCAACTTTTCATTTTGCTGGTGCCTTGTCATCCTGAAACACATAGAGACTTACTTGTCTTTTCCCAAGAGATTGCCATTTCTCAGACAAGTGTTGAAATAGTAGTTGACGTCTTTAATAAGAAAATGGAGCCAGGGAACAGAATGAGTAAATTAAAACAGCCATTAATTTGATTCTGGATTTGATCTTTAAAAAAAAAGTCTAGACATGAATTAGTATTGAAAGAACTGCCATGATTATAGAATTAATCCTTGCTTGGGATCAGATATTTGAGATAACTTATGATTAGCCAGCACAAGTTCCACAGCTGAACGTTGACATAAATAATTGGAAATTGAGAAGTGAATAAAATAGCTAAATGGGAGATGGACTGTTTATGAAACAATTTCAGGGTACAGTTGTTTTGTCCTCTGCAGAGAATGGGTAATCTTTTTTTACATATAAAGTACAATTTGACTTTAAAGTATTTTTAATTTTTTCCAAGTTAGTATTTTTATTTGCTTCTGAAGTGGGTTAACTTTAATAATTGCTTATTGATTGCTCATAAGCAGTGGCTCATATGCAGTGTTCATATCCTTTGATTGTTTGTGTTATCTGCCTTGTTAGATCACTATGGATTTATTCCAAATCTTCCCCACTCTTGAGCTACCTGAAAAAATTTGGGTCATCTTTAAATTTTGTCTGTGTATTTGTATAAAATACCTGAAAGAAATCATGCCAACAGCATTTATTCAGGTTGTTTGGCATTCAAGTTTTCACTTGTTAAACATCAGGGTTAAGTGGATTTAAAGTATCCATGTCAGCTTTTTCTGTGTGACATAGGCCATTTTCCCAAGAAATGATGGACTAAAATGGGAAAATATATTAGCAATTTGTAAATATTTCTGTATTCTTTCTGTGCTCCTATTGCTTCTCAATTGATCTGTGCCTAAAACATGAAGGATGATGCAGCTTTTCCTCACAATTGTAATAAAAAAGGTGAGCGTTTGGAGAAGGTGCGTGTGGCCGACTGTGCTTTTTGTCAATATTTTTACTGGAAAATCTAGTCCTTGTGGATGCAGAGAATAGTTGGGAAGGGCTGGAACTCGTTCAGAGAGACAGAAGTAACATTGTCCTCCCCAGTATGATTTCTGGAAGTCCAATTTTTAACCCTGGTTAAATGGAATTGCCAAAATATGGAAGTGTCATTGAGGGATTTGATTTCCTTCCAGGGTAGGTCTCTTAACCCTGCTGTGGTGAGAAATAAGGGAAGCCTTTTTTTTGTGATTGGACTCTAAAAGTTTGCAAAACAGGGAATAAGGCTGAGACATGAGTAATGTGTGGAATGAGTGATGTCTACACAATGACTTCAGTGACAGCTGGACACAGCCATCCCCTAATTTCTGTGCTTCAGAGTCTTTGTACACTATCACACGAGTTTCCAGCAAAATTCTGGAAGCAGTCAGGGTTTTGGAACCGCAGCTACTGGATGCTATAACTCACTGCATTTAGCATTTAACTGGCACAAGCTGAGTAAGTGTCTAACAATGTTTCTGAATAAATATGGAACCATAACTCGGCACATTTCCAAAAGATCACTGAGGGGCAGCATTTCTATCACTGAGCAACTTCATTTAATTAGAGTTTTGAATTCTGTTGAAGATTACTTTGCATTTTTAACCTCTGATGTCCTTGCTCTGATCTGATCCTTTTGTTCAGAAGTTATCACCAAACAGTACAAACAACAGCTAACATTCTCTTTCATTGAGATTTGCTCAGCCACTGTCTGTCCAGTTCTTGTAGTTTTCTCAGGTCAGTTTGGAGGAATACAGGGAGCCTGGCTTTGATCTCTTCTGCATTTTTATTGTTTGTGAGTAGGTCTGTGAAGAGAAAAAGTAGGGAATGTGGGGGTTTGCAGCAGGAATTCATTTCAATTTACTTGTAAAATAAGGATTTGAGTAAGATGTTGGTTTCAAAGCCAAGTGCTGTGGTGACAGAGTTATGGGATTTTTCACATGAAGTTTTCTTCTTCCTTTTGGTCTCTCATTAAAGCTGTTCCCACTCCAAGGGCTGCTTCCTTGCCTCCTTACACCTGTGTGAGCACACCAGCTGCAAGACATGATCTAGTAAAGACCCAGTGTCTGCCTGACCCTGCTGCTGCAGCTGGCTTTTACTGAAGCTGCCTTTTCGGGGCACTTTTTTTTGTGCAAAAGTGGAGCAAAAGAAGAAATCTGGAGGTCCCTGACAGTACCAGCACAGGTATAATTTTAAATTGATACTGGGACTCTTTTCACTGGAGTGGCCTTTGTGCACAGATGATTTTGTCTAAACTGTGTCGTATGCCACTGGATGCAAATGGTTAAAACTCGTACAGTTCTGAGAATATTAGTTTTACTCAGAACATTAGGCTCTGCTTGTTCCTCCTTTTCTCCATTCTTTTTGGTAAAGATTTGTAGCCGAATTGGGGTATGTCATTCAATACAGAATAGTGAGAAATGTCACATAGTTTAAACCAAAGCATTTCCTTGAGCTAAAGGTACCTAAATTTAACCAAAATATGTGGGTGAGGGATCTGCTAGGATGCTTTGTATCAGATCCAACTTGGCCCTGCTCTAAACAGTAATCGTAAAGGTGAAAAACAAGGCTCATTAGGCATCAGGAAATGAAATCTAACAGATTGAGGCTAAAAATTTTTAATGTTTACAAAAACATTGAAATTTATAAAATGTTCGTTCAGATGGCACAGCACAAATATTGTTTAGAAGCCATAATAAATTTTCTCTCCAATGAGTTTCAAATAGTCAAGTCCTATATAACATATTTATCCTTCCGTGTAAAACTGCATCCCAAAGTGTCAACCTGGTGAGACAGTTGTGAAACGTAGCTTTTTATTTCTGTTTATTATGTGATACATTATAGTAGAGTCTCATGGAATAGTTATAAACTAATTCCTAATACTACTTGCCTGAATTATTCATTTGCTGTGTTGCTGCCATGATTTTGGGGCAAAGGTGATAATGCTTAGCTATATTTCTAGCAGTTCTTAAAAATAATTGGATTAGAAATCATGCGCTGAGAACCTACTTATTATTCTTAACGGTTCAAGACTTACATAAGTGTTTTAATCAAGCAGTAAATGATGTATATCTCAGACTACTTTCTTTCCTGAGTTTTGAATTGCAATTTTGTAAGCACTTGAGCACAAGACTTTTCATTTGGCACAACAAATTTTGGTAGCATTTTGCCTTTCTCATTGCTCACGGTAGGAAATAAACCCCAGCCGTTAACGTTAGAGGCAAGGCACACTGTGCTGTCTAAAGGAATACACAGAATTAGCGCATCACTGAGCTAATGCGACCAGAATTAATCCAATATACCTGCAGAATGCCTTATCCAAATCACCTCTAATTGATTGCTGTTGGTGTTTGTCTGGCTGGCTAATGGGAGTTCCAGTTTTTAGCGAGGCAAACAGCCCCGGTGTGTGTTTTCATTGGAGCTGCCATGCCCGCATCATGCCGCACCTGCCTGCTCCCCAAATGCTTGTTAGAGCTGTCATATACTTTTATGAGGACGGGAGCAATGTTCTGGCAAGCCAACTTGACTCAAATTGTGCTGGGACGTAAAACATGAAGAGCCACTTGTGATTGCAAAGGCAGTAAGTCTAATTTGATTAGGGCTCCGGTGACGCGGCGTATTATGGACGCTGTTTGTCATTCCTCACCAGCGCCCCTGGAAGGATCGTGTGGAGAGGAGGCGCAATCGGAGCCCGTGAACACGGCCGGCTCCTTCCTCGCTCAGGGGAGGAGCAGGGAAATGCCAGGAGATCATGATCAGTATTGGCTTGAAAAGAAAAAAGAACAGGAAAGGCAGCAACCAGAAATTAATTCCTGCCTTCTGAAATGAGGGAAAAGTTTTCAGTGGGAGAGTGAATTTTCTCCTTAAGAATTATGTTACTGCCCATCAGCTACTAAAAACTCCTCCATTTCAAACATCAAAACTCTGTTCTTAAACAAGGGGGCCTTACTTTCAGAAAATGTTCTTAAAAAAGCTTCCGTGAGTTGCCAAGCAACTGGGCTTGGACAAAAAGGCCAGAGCCTCAGTTTGTGTATTTCTGGGTGTACATTTGAATATAATATCTCCCCTCATTCTTCATAGCTGTGGGTCAGGGTAGTGTCTGTCAGGCAGATTTGGTGTTATGTACAGAGAATTGAGCTGATTAAATGATTTTACAGAGATGGCAAACATTAAATCTTCTGTCAGTGTCAGTACGATAACAAAAATATCTCCTTGTGGCAAATTGCAAGGGTTTTAAATTTTCCATCTCAAGCATCCCACTGGAATATGTGTTTGAGATTTTGTTTTCTGCCTTTTAGTTTTTAAGTGTCTTAGTGTATAAACATTGCTGAAAGGCTTCATTAGCAGGCTGTGAATAGTGGGAGAAGGAGCAGGATGGAAAAAGGCCCCTTTTCCTCTTTTTATGGTTTCTTATTTTCTGGAAATAGTCTCTCTCTTTTGACACCAAAGTATCTTTGGGATCACTGCTGAAATAGCTGGAATTTTTTGCTACTGGACTTCCATGAAAAGATGACAGTTTGAGAGAAATTTAGGATTTTCATAATTATATAAAACAATTTAAACTGTTACAAAAATATATAATGTATTAATATACTTGTATTCTTCATTTATGGTAAAAATGGACAATGCTATTTAGATTCTTGTATTTTGGAACAAAAATAAGTATTTATAGTTGGGTGAATTTCTCCTAGAAGCAGTATATGTCATGGGATACTCCTCAGTGCTGATGGATTAGAGCTGCTTTGAGAAATAAGGGCACATGAATAGAAAGATGTTTATGCTTGGGAAAACACATGGTATTTGAGATATCAGCAGCTTGGTGTTGCCTCCCTAAGAGCTCTGCTCGGTCTCTCCTGTTGGCAGTCGTTCTGTCCTGCTTCCATTAGCTCCCTTGCAAGGATTATGCTTAAAAGTTACGGGAACAAGCAGAGTTAGGTGAAGGAAAAGCAGAAACCTGTATCATCAATATAATGTAGATGTTGAGTTCACCTTCCAGTGACTACTGGTAGAGAAACAGCCTTAATTCTTCAAAAACCAAGTGAGGTCTATTCTTACGGTTTTGGAGGTTTTTTTGATAAATAAATTATACTGGATATTTTCAGCAGACTATTACAGCTTTTGAAGCCTTGTGACGTGCATTTTAATTATCACTTACCATCCAGTGCGTTGAATGTTTTTAAGCTTGTTCAATGCATTAAAGCAGCAACTGTGTTAATAAATTCTTGTCACTGATTGATATTAAATGACATGTAGCAAACAGTCCATCTGTCTCTCTTCTGTCATCCCATGCCTTCTTTCATGTTTCCATTACAGTCTGTAACAAATAGTCTGATCATTTTGAGTGACATTTGGGATCTTTATTGGACAAGACATTTCAAGTGCATCTGTCTTCTGACTGGTTTATAGCTGACAGCTCTAACAACAGCTATTACCTTCCAAAAGGCTGCATTCAGAGTGTTCTCCATATTCCCCTTCCTGATTTTCTCTCTGTTTTTCAGAGTGCCTGTTGCTGACATTTCTTGAATGTGTATTTTTTAAATCCAGACACTTCTCTTCTATGACAATGATGATGATTTTATCACTGCTATGCTGAGTCCAGCTGTATCTGCCTCTCACTCCAAGGTTAATCCTGGTCTCTTTAGTCTAATCCTGGTTCTGTCCTCCCTTAGCCTTATCACTTCTGCCCCCTCCTATCTCTGCGGGTGTAGCTTTATTCAGTGCTCGGATTCTACAACTTGTGTATTACACAAAGTCCCTGGAAGCCCAGAGCAGAACATCTAAAACCACCAACTCAGTGACAGTGCTGGATGTGTCTAATCCACAAGCCATTACTGAGAGCCACACCATGCTCTAGTTGCTCTTATCTCAACTTGCCATGAAATTTCTGTGGAATTGTTGTCAAATCTGATGGCTGAACTACAAAATCGGCAGGAGGTTTTCCTCTTATCCGTTCAGTTCATGTTATGCAAGAAGCTGAAGACAGAACCTCTCCTTCCCTCAGTTACCCGCTTGCCATCCCACTGTTGGACTTAATTCTGCTAATTTTAGTCATCCATTTTTTGGGTGGCCACAACAGTTGCCCTTGTCTAATCTCCTCATTCCCTACTGCTGGGAGGTGACAACTTGCGAGGAGTCACACTGCTGAGATAAGCCTGATGCAGAAAATTATTTAAATTGGCAATAATCCTTTCTTGTGTGCAAACCAAGCCTTAATGCTGCTGCTGAGGATGTGCTGGATTAATTCCCTCTGTCTGCATGAGCAGAGGCAGCGGCCTGTGCACAGCAAAGCCAGGGAAATGCCTCCAGCTGCGCCGCCTCAAACCAGAGCTCTGTGCCGTGCAAACCATGACATCCTGAGCTAAGAGATAATGGATACACTGACAGGGGATCTCTTGAAATCCCAGCAATGCTACGATAAATACAGCAGCACCTGAATACCTTCCTGGAGCATCCAGACCTCCTTTCTTTCTTAACTTTATTTTGAAAGTTTCTTTGAGTATAATTGAGCTGGCTTTAAACCATAAGCAAATTTTGCACTTAAGGTGAGCAGTAACCATTAAAAACACAGTTAAGCTATTGTCATAGGCAAATCAAAATTAAAATTAATTTTTAGTTATGTGGAAGTAAAAATAGACAGACAAGTTTCCCTTGTTCACATCAGCCAATTTAGTCCACAAGTGCAGGACGGTTATTGCTGGTGATTAAACTCTAGTGTGATTTATTGTGTTCTGAGGTTGTACTTCTCTACTTTAAATATTAATATTTCATTATTACAACACTTAATTTCCAATTCTTGTGGAGAATGCAGCATCATACATATTTAATTTTTCAGGCAGACACATTCCATATACACAGGAGTTTTAATGGCATATTCCCTTGTTCCAGAGGGGACCCTGGGCTGGAGGATTGGGTGGCTCGAGGGGCCGAGCAGAGCTTTCCACTGGATCCCAGCTCTGCTGGAAGCCGTCACTGACTCAGCTTGGTAGAGCCATCAGGTCAGTGTGAGTAAACATTGTATTTTCTGGCCTCTCCCCTCACAGGCAGTTGTGTCACACACACACTTAGGTGGGTGTAAAGTGACTTGCAGTGGCACCATGGCATTTTGTAGCCGTTGTTGCTCTAAAAGGTGAACCATCTTCAATCAGAACAACTAATTTCCTTAAAACAATGCAGCCATGGGCCGCTGAGATTTCTTAGAGTGGCTCACCACTTTATGGAATAAACACATCAGCAGAATTGTCAGATGCCTATTGCATTGTATAAGAGTCTTTGAATACCTTAAGTGTTTGCAGGGACCTCTGTGGGATTGTGAAAGCATTAAAAGAAAAATCAGGCCAAAATGTCTGTGGCCCACCTCGAGCTGGATGACAGAGAGTGCTGTGAGTTTTCAGCTTTAATTGCAATGTGTCCCTTTTACCCTCTCCCTCAAAACACAAGTCACGTGGTAAGAAGTCAAAATATAAATATCTAATGAAATAAAATATAAAATAGGTCTGAGTCAAGCTACCTTTTAAATCCAAGGAGCTCTAGTTGAAGGTCACATCATTTGCTCAGTTTTAGTCATAAATCTCCAGATCAATAACAGAGGTTGAAGCCGATAAGGAATATTTAACCTTTGGCAAATGCCTCTATCTCTTTTGTATAGACCTTAAAAACACAAAATTCCATCTCTGTATGTGCCTACAGTTTTTACCCAAGGAAGAAACAGAAATGATGTTTACGTTAGGCAAAATGTAAAAGATGCAATGAACGTATGTGCCAAAATATTCTGTTACTCAAAATTGTCTCTTTATTTGTGTGTTCTTACAACTCACAGCTATGATTTTTATATATACAGAGGGTCTTTTCAACAAAAATTTATGTGCTTGAATTTTAAAGCATATACAAAAGGAAAATAATCAGGATGGTTGACATTGGAGGATTAAGGGTAACATAACATTTCTTTTGCTGCTCTTCAGTGCTCCTCAGAAGTGATTTATCTCTTTGGCTGCTAAATTCAAAACCTAAAGCATTTTAATTCAGGATGACTCAGAGAGAATTGTTTTAGTTATTATTTTCTGTAACACTGAAGGAAAAGATAAGGCTTAGTACTTTTTTCCTAGTTTTCTTTGGTTTTTTGTTTCAATTAATTAAAACACAAACCTTCACTCAAATTATTTTGCAATTAAGCATGTTACTGGTTTTCGTCTGACTGATGCGTTCTACCAAAAAAAATAGTTAAATAAAAGAAGTGGCAAAATTCCCAAAGAGTTGCAGGAACCAAATGCTGTTGCTGTTGCCCTTGAGCTAGGAACTTCAGGTCACTGATGTGTCTTCAGTGGATATTAAAGTTGGGAAGAAGAAGTGAAAGTTGTCCAGTTTGATGCCTGAGAATACCACAGGTCTGAGGAGAAGCACTTCAGAGTCAGGTGAAAGAAAGATGGTAGGTGGAAATACAGCCTGAGAGTTGCAGCTCAGGTTTCTGATGGGTTTGGCCCATCACGGAGCAGAATGATAAGCAGCAGCCACAGCATTCCAGTTTTTACTTTTGCTTTGGAAAGTTTTTCAAAACAAAAAGGATTGAGGAATTTGTGCTTGAAGTAGCCAATAGTATTATAGTGAGAGATGTAAATAGGAACCACCAACCAGGAATAAAGTTGCAGAGCAGCTCCACTTAAGGTGGAGAAAATACTTGGATCAGTACATGAGAAAAATCAGCAAAAACCCAGAGGTGGCAATGGGAGGAGGGGGCACGACCCCCATGAGGACTTGCTGTTAATTTCTGCCTTTGGCCCAATACATCTGGCTATGGCCCTGTCCCTGGAGAGTGTTCAGTACTGCAGGAAGAGACCTTTCAGGCATCACATCCTGAAATTTAAACCCAGTCAAGGGAAATTCAAACAAGAAAAGATTAGGACTGAGAATTCCAAAGTTAAGTTTACAAAGTAAGCATGTTTATCTCTTCCAGGTGAAGAGAAAGCAAAGCAACATTAGAGCAGTCATAAACTCTTCTTTTTATTTGAATGGAAGTATGGAAAATTGCAAGCCAGACTTCTGTAGACTAACCCAGAAAGTGTGTTGCCTGTTCACGTGTGTCCCTCACCTTTTACATCTTTGAGAATCTGGACATTAGGAATTCAGTTTGGCATCTTTAGTGAGAGTATTTTCAGGCCAATAAAGCCTCACTGAGTTGAAGCTGAGAACACCTTCTGGTGAGGCATGAGCGAGGAAAGCACCTAATTAGGATCTCAGTGTCCCAAGGAGGAAAGCAATAAAGACTGTGGCTCTCATCTCTCATATCCAAGCAGGCAGGACTCACTCTGGGCACAGATGCCTGTTTAATAGCTTTGGAAGTGGCATTAACACAGGTGCAAAGTGGGCAGGAATGTGGCATTGCCATCGCTGCCGAGCCGTGTAAAATGTGCTGTTACCTGTACCCACCACGGATGGTACCACATTTGTGTATGCAGCAACAGGAGCCACCACTCCCTCACACATATCCCATTCATTTATAAAGTGGGAAGGAATTAACTGATTCAGTGGGAAAGCTAAAAATTAATTTTCTGCAAGCAGCTTATTAGGAACTTGGAACAACAAAGGTCATGAATGCATTCCCTCATTTACCTCACTTTCACCCCTCAGCAGTGCAGGATCTTCAGAGTCTCTCGAGGTTCTACTGAACATCCTTGTGAGAGGCCCTGAGAGAGAGCTGATGAACTGAAAAAGAAACAGAAGTAGAGAAATTTCTGCTCCTTAGAACCGATTTGCTATCAGAAGAAACTCAGTTTAGGCAATTGTTTGGGAAAAAAAAGCCCTCTCCTAAAAATCAGTTAGAAAATAAGCTTAACTGTCTTTCCCTATGATCACACAGGTATCTGAAGGGAAAAAGCCAGAGCACATCAAATGCAATTTGCAACATATCCTGGGTACAATACAGCTTGTTCTGCCATCCACTGCAATCAATAAAAACCTTTCACTGATGTTAATGGCTCAGGATTGAGGCCTCAGAGTGAACAGCTGTATCCTGATGATGCAGTTGTGCACTGTCTTTCCAAGCCTGGCAGATATTTTGAGGCAAAATAGGAAAAGGTAACAAATAACTCATTTGCAAAAGGTTAGAACAGCGGAAATCAATTTGGAAAGCTGTAGCTTTTTTTTTCAGATTGTTATTTGATCATGGAAGATCAATTTGAAAATATGCATTTCTCAAGTCTAAAAACTATGTTTGTGATAACTGTGTTATGCCTTGAGTAATGCAGGACTTAGTGTAGGTGGATTAGAATCAATACTTAAAGGAATTCAGGGACAGAAACCCATCTATTTGCCTTAAAAAATTATTGCAAAAATTTATATTGGATAAAAAGCGCCCATTTTTTTATAACTAATGTTTAAACTTTTGACCCAAGTACTAGATACAAACTCATAAGAGTCTCAAGCAAATAATAATAATAATTTAAAAAGTGGATAATTTCCTGTTTACTTAAAATTTCTGAAGTGGGATATGGACATGTTTGTGAAATATTCTTTCCCATTATCTAGGACTTCAGCTTTTTCTGTAGTATCCTGAATTATACAACTGGAGCACTCTCAAAATTGACACATCAATTAAGTTACTGTAAGCGAAGATTTTTTTGGATATGGTTTTTTTACATGGAGCTTTGTGACTGTCTGCAAAGACAAGAATGGCAATTTATTTTTAGCCTGCTATAAGAAGAAGGAAAAAAAAACCAAACCAATATTTGGGCTTTTTTTTTCCTTTAGGAAAACAGGCAGGTGAGTGAGTTACTGACCAGCCAAGTGCTAAGCTGTTGTTAAAGAATCCAAAATGCCAGAGCTTCAGCAGTGTCTGGTGAAGGACAAGGACCTGTGAATAAAGAAATACTCCCACAGCTTCTATTAAACATATCTTTTCACTGCTAAGCACCTGTTTTATGTAAGCTCATGAAAAAATTCAGTCATGACTTAGCTGCAAGTCTGTTCTTTTTCATTCACTTGAGGCTCGCGGGAAGCAATCACTGAGGAAAGAAGCTATCAAAATATTTATGAAAAATGGAGCCTAGTGCTTGTCAGATGCCATTTCAGAGCCCTCGGAGGCACCAGCGAGAGCACACGCTGTGCAGGCTTCTTGAGCAAGGTGTTTATTCTGATCCCAAATGCCTTGGCTGATGGTGGAGCTCCTCGAATAAATCCAGCTCAGTGCATCTCTTGCTGGTTGCTCAGCATATCTTTTCCCTCGCTCTGAGCACAGATTTGAGAGATTTATAGGAGAACAATTTGCTTTCGGGCGATACAGCAACAGTAGCAACATCAAAACTTGGTGGGAATTTAATATTTGAATGTCTAATTGCACTTCCTTTGATTTGTCACTCTGTCTAAATTCAGTTACTCATCACAAAGGGACAGGAGCAGGGTAATAGAACTTAAACTAATTGTGTTGTTTCCATGTTTGAATGTTCATCAGTAACTTTTGAAACCTTGCCTTCTTTTCACAACAGGAAAAGTAGTAAGCACTGAAATTAAACTTATGTAGTGGGTTGTGGAGTAAAGCAGCCTAACACACTTCAATTGAATAATGGCTTGTGATGGAGCATATACTATTTTTTTGAAGATGCTTCCATTTCTATATACTCAATTCAGAGTAACTTCCTTTACAGAAGTTGTCATTAATATTGATATTAATCTTAAAATCGGTGTCAAAAACTGTGTCAGTCAAAATCTTGAGATCCTTTATAAAAATTTTCCAGTATTCATGTCAGTTTCTGTTTTTTTAAAAGAAGATTTTAGCTAAACTTCAGTAAGTCTGTCACCAGCTGAAATACATACAGGGCTCTGAAGTGCAATTTTATGTATTGTCTTTTCTGTGTGTGTGAAGAATATTTGTACTGATCCCTTTTTTGGCAGTAATCACTTGCAAATGCTCACAGAATATTTTAGGTAGTTCTATGATTTCTTTTGTTGTATCAGTAGCTTTTTGCTTTAAGTGCCTGGTAATTTATATGCTGACATTTGTAAAAACTGGAAGACTGGTGACTTTCAAATACTTTTTGTGAACTACTGATTGTTGCCCCAATTTTATCCATTGGAAAACAGTAATATTAATATTAGTTATAAAACACAACCTAAACCAGAATGTTTTTAGCCAAATTTAAAGCTCCTGTTGTAGAGCTACTAGAGTGGTTCTCCCTTGTGCTGTTATTGTAAAACACTGATGATATAAAAGCCTTAAAATTGACAATATAAAACTCTAAAACATTGATAAGGATTTAGGTACATATGTGTTTATACTCACACGTCTGTGCACACAGTTTGTTTTTGCTTTATGTTTAGTGAAATACACAAATTGTACAATATAATTGGCAAAGGAAATGCTAAGTACAGCCTATAAAAATTATCTTGTTCATAAATTTGCCTGGTATTGTAGAAATCTATACAAGTAAAATATATTCACTATGATATTTTAATCTCTTCCCAGTGATACGCCCTCAGTACCTCAAGGAATGAGTATTTTTATTATTGATGATGTATTTCTTTCACTGATTAGTGGAGATCTGATGTTACCATAAGTATAAAAAAAAAAATCTTGATGCACTCTGTTATAAACCTCCATATTCCAGAAATGGAAAATATTGAAGATTTTGGATTAAAAAGTGAATAGACATTTTTTGTACAGCTAGATAAGAGCTTTTGGTATTCTCTGCTGCACCTCAACATCTGCTTGCAAATCCACAATGTGTTTGAAAGAGTTCTTGGTCAGAACTTTTCATTGGAGCACTTTGTTGTTTCTTCCTTATGTTTATATCAATCCTTGGCAGTTTTAAGCTATTAATTGGCTTTCTACCATTCTTGTGTTTGGTGACTTCTTAGAATATTCTTATTCCTCTGTTGAGTCAATCTTTAGCAGAAAAATGCAAATGGACTTGCATGAAAGAGTATTTGGCAGAGAACTTGCAAATTAAATAGTAATATTGAGAATTTAGATGGAAAAGCTTGCTTTTACAATGCTCTCTTGATTTCTAGAATTTTCTGCCAAGATTCTACCGGAGCCAGGATTTTGCAGCTTGTGTTTTCCCTGTGGAACCAGGGAGGAGTTCTCAGGCATGGTCTGACTCTGTGCTGGAGCAGCATCACGGCTGGGAAGTCAGATTCCCCTGAAACTGGGATGCACAATTGCTCCAGAAAAGGCCTGGTCTAAAGTTAAGGTAGGACCTGCTTCAGTGGTGTTTTCTATTGGCTCACAAGCAACTTGGGAGGTAGCAGTGCTCCTTTTAAACTATGCAGAACACAGGAATATTTAGTGTGCAGAAAGAATTCCAGCAACTTTGGGGTAAATCAGTAAATGGAGCTGTTTGCATGAGAGCACTTTGGCTCTTCTCAGTCACCATGAAGGATCTCCTCTCCCTTGAAGGATCAGCTACTGTGGTAATTGCAGAACTTTCCATGCAAAAAACCCACGTCAGAATATCTGAACCCCTTGGATGTGTTCCAGTGCTTTAAAAGTCTCTGTATAACGTGGATGCTGAGATAACCCAAGCTCAGAGGACGGAGGAATGATCAAAGTAGAAGGCATTAGGGGCAGAGTAGATAGATGGAAAGGAGAAGAAACTCAGACAGAAAGCAGCAGCTCTGGGAGAAACTCACTGTGAAAGTACAGCTTGCTAGAGAGAGCTTTGGGGTCTTTTAGGGTTAATTCTCTGTATTTTGAGAACACAGTACTCCTGAGATTCAGATGACGAGCCCTGTAATTTTGACTTCTCATATAGCATTTATTACACCATCTATATTGTAGCATTATACAAAATTTTCTCCTGACTGCAAGAAATCTTGTGTGCTAGGGAGCCATTACATGCATTATTTTAATTTAGAAATACTTTTACTTGCTTTCACTCAGTAGTAAATTCAGTAGCTATCTGAAGACACATTCAGTGTCTGGATACAACATTTGCTTGGCTACCTCACTAGGAGAAGCAAGGACAGCATGCCTAAAGAAGCACAGCACATGGAAGTGATCTGGAAGTCACAAAATATGCAGTTAGGCTTTCTTAGTGTAAAAAGTTAGTTAAGCTTTAACCTTGCCAGAAAACTCATTCACAGGACTGGTGTGCATTAACACCCCAATAGTAGTTCAGCTGTCACTTCTCTAATTTAGTCTGTTCCACAACTGGAGATCTGTGAATTCAGCAAAATTGAATGAATGCTGGTCAGAACATTTAGTAACACTTGATTTTTATGCAAACTTCTTTGTGTGGGCTACCACAGACCAAATAATTTAAAATATCAAAGTCCCTAACAGGTGACAAGAGATGTGAAGAGTGTAAGCAGGTGGATTTCCGAAGGCCTAATAATAAGTTTTGTTGTTTTTTCACCGGTTTCTTTTGGTTCTTTAATCAAAAATCAGACTGCATGATGTACTGCTGCTGCTGCAGTTTTTTTTTCCCCTCTGAAAAGTGGAGAATTATGTTGTTTGGTTGAGCTTGTTTTGTTGATGCCATCTATTTACTGTGCTGACAGTCCCAGAGGCAGCTGGACCCGTTTTTTTTGTGACAGAGGATTCACATATAAATTTCTGTGACATTAAAATAGGGTTATTTGTTATTTTTTAAAAATATAATGAGGTTTTGAAATAGGAGGATGTAAGCTCTCAGGTACCATTTGAGATACTGATATTGTCATTATATAATCCTGGTAGGCTCTAGACATAGAAAAAGCTGAAAATGGATCTAAGAGCAGCAACAAGAGGAAAAGCACAATGGTGCTTCCAAAAGTAATTGGTCAGGGGAGAATTATTGCAAACCCAGCTTCTTAATGGGAGGAAAGTGCACAGGAGGCAGAAATGACCTGGAGATGACAGTGCCTGTAAGAACAGGGTGAGCACTAACGATGCCACATTAGGGGTGGGCTCAGCAAACAGACAGTGCCCGTTTGTGGCACCACTGAGGCAGCTGAACATGCCCTTCTGGCAGGTACCTAAATGGAAAGAGATTAGCACAGAAGAGGGAAAAAATCCCCAGGGAATGGAATAAAATTGTTAGAACAGCTATTTTTCCTTTTGGTAATGGAATTTTTAAACTTTCTGCTTGTAGAACACACTGAATGACATATTTGGAAAAGAAAATACAATAAATTCAGTTTTAGAAGTTTAGACTATATTCAGAGAGAAAACACTTAGGGATTTTCTTTTTCTTTTCAGAATTTTTTTTTCCACTCCAAATACTTTAATCAAAAAATTATATTTTTAACCCAAGATGAGTCTTTAAATACTCACATAAATATATGTGTGAGTGCATGTTATTTTTAAGGGTTTTTTTTTTTCTAACTGCTAAATTACTGATGTGTTGTAATCAACAGTGACTCAGGAAGAAAAGGAGACTGACTCATGGATCTAATTCAAGTAGCAGTGCTTGCCAACACTTCTGGGAAGGAATTTCTTTCATAAAGTCTCACTGCAAACTTACCATTTACCTACCCAGGTTCTGTGCTCAGTTTTCATAGGGGGTTTCAAAGATCCATCCCCACTGCCTGGTCTGAAATGATGAAGTGAACTGCAGATAAAACAATGGATTTAGAGTGATTCAGTCAGGTGTTGAGGCAGTCTCAGAGTCACCTGCAGAAGTTTGAAATCATTCTGACCCAAGGAGAGGCTGTGTCCCACACCTTAAACTAGAAGCTCTTCCAAAAGCAGCAGTGTCAAGCTTACTCTCGTGACAAATACTGGAATGCAGCTGAATGTCACTGGGGAGCAAGGTATTCTATATCAGACCTACATAATGAATGCAAATTGTTTTTTTAGGATCCAAAGGGGAAAGCATAAAAGGCTACAAAAACCTTAATTTATGATTTGTTCATTTAAAGCTTCAGACCATTAAGTAGCCATTAAATCACTATTTTATATTCTGCTAAGTGCATCTCTCTCATCAGAATAAAAAGATTGTTTTAATTCCCCCTGTATCAAATAAAACATTTTAATTGAGAGCATTTGTGGTAACAAATTGACTGGAATTGGAAAGTAAATTAATGCTGAGCTCTGACAACAGAACATCTTTGTGATTTTGCTTTTAGTGTCTTGTATGTGCATGTACAGTTACATTATACATATATTTATCTGTATTTAGATTTCAATTACAAAGATTCTACCCCAGGTAAAATTTTCATTGCACTGATAAGGTTCTCCAGGTTCATGTGTGTCACACTAACTTTTCCTGTGGAGTTCAAATTATAAGTTTTTAACCCTTTTACCCTTAGCCTCACTGGTAAGGACCTCCATTACTTAGGCTGTGTCCTAAAATGGGGAGTAGATGCAAGCAGGTGAGAGAAAATTGCATTTTCCTCCCTTTGGATATCTCAATGTTTGTTTATATTTCCATAAAGACTAAAATGTTAACATCTGCCTTTGGCACACGGAGATTTCAAAGAACATTGATTTGGAAACATATTTTGGCATATTTAGCATTTTAGATTGCTCTTACACACTGCATTCCTGCAAGTGAACTGGTTCCTCTTCTTTCAGTCATGAGCCTTCCTACTGCCAATATTGCCTGGCCTCCAATTTTCTCTGTGGGGCTGAGAAATCCTTCTCCCAGGATGAAATAATTGGAATGTGTGTAACTAAATAATGACATGCACAGCTCTGCAGCAAGTTGAAGTTCTTGTGCTAAAAATGTCTGAATTCCCAGGTGGAAATATTCTAAGAAAATGCAGTTGACAATCACTGTTTTTAAAACAAAGTGTGTTGTCCTGTTTAATATAATAAACTGTGGTTAAAGCAGACCCCAATACTGAATTTTCTGAAGAAAACTTTGGCATTAGGAAAATACCTTGAGATGCCATTTTTGGGTAAAGTTGTGTGTTAATAGTTCAGAAACTGAATTCCCTGTCAATATATGCATCTGGAAAGGTCACCCCGTGTCCCCCAGGAGAGGCTGGCTTGCTCCTGTAATGGCTATTTTCTCATTTACAGGGAGGTTCTCATCATGGGGGGGAGAGGGAAGGGCTGAGTACAGGATACCTGGAGCACTGTGCAGCTGGGAAAGACAAGGAAAGGGCAATCCTGCACATCCTGGCTCACACACGCTCCCAGGTAAGCAATTCTATTACCTTGAGCCTCTCTGTCAGCCCATCTGGCCTCGCCTTAACTTTGGCAACTTTTCTGTCTGCAGCTCCTCCACCTTCCCCAGTGTTACTTCCCCTCATGTGTTCCTGATTTCTGGCTTTGCCTTTCTCCCAGATCCTCCCAATTATTGGGCAAACAACAGCAATCACAGAGAATCCCTACGCAAGATCGTGCATTTTCATGTCTGTTTTATGTGATTATTCAATAAGCTGTTAAAATCTGCCTTTAAAATACATTTAGTTTTAATCTGGTTTTAGTGGCCCTCCTGCTTAGCCATATGTGAATAATTCCTTCAGCAGTTTTCAAATTTGGTACTTTAAAATGTTTTTCAGCCTAATTCAGAGTGGGAGGCAAATGTATGCTCTCACTGGGAATTTAAAGAACAATTATGGTTCATAGTGTGAAAGGGTATTTTCAAGGCAACATTTGCTCATTCCATTAAGATACTGTATTATTCTTTTTCTGAGGATTCCATTAATCTGTATTTGTCATTTATACAGACAGAGAATGACTCTGAAAGTGAAGGCTTTTATCTGGTTATCTATTGATGGAAAATCACCCAGCACAGCACTTGGTTTTGCCTCAATATTTTTATTGAACTTGGAGATCCAGTTTATAAAGCTGTGAATACTGGAAAGCAGAGAGAGGAATATTGTTTTTAAAATGATTAATTGTAGTTTAAATATTTCTGAAGTGCATGTTTACATAATATTAAATAAATATTTGATTTAATTAAATTAAAATTAATTAAATATTGATGCATATTTAATTCTTTTACACCAGATTCTAAAATTTCAGTGACTGAAAACCAGGTTTACACATATTTTTCAAGTGTCACAGAAAAGACTTGACTCTGAGTTGAGGATTTTTTTCTTTGGTTTGGGGAGTTTGGATATATTTGGTTTTTTTCCCTTTAGCAGACCTTTTTGTTTCTGCACATGAAAAATCAATCTCATGTTGGAAACTTTCTCTCCTAAGACTCCCTGCCTTTCACTTTAGGTTATCCTCTGAGCCAAATCCTGCAAGATTATAATTGATTTTAAAAGTCAGCAGCGAAAGTATTTGATCTTTGGGTGACAAACAGTCAAAGGGAAGCCTTCAGGATCAGTGTTAAACGTCAATGAAATTACATTCTTGCTAGGATAGGCAAGTTACAAAAATTTAAATCCTGCTGTAATACTGACAGTAATAAATGGAAACTCAGCAAAATGAAGCTATTAGTCAACAATGTGTAATGTCATAAACTTGAACAAATGATTACAGAGCAGCTCAGGCCCAAATTAAAACCAAGCAAGCTGAAACAAGCAATATCACTGAGATGGACAAATGAATTTATCTGAGTGGATATAATGACAATTGAGAATGAGAGGCAACGTTTTAGGTGATGTGTTTAAAATAATCTGGACATCATCACTCAAAATGGGCAACAGCACCTGCATGCACTGCTGCTTGTACCTGAATTTGGAATGTTGGGGTTGGCTTTTTTTTCCTCCTCTTGTGGTGCTTAAAAGAATCCATGTAGAGAACTGAAGAGAGCTTCACAATGTTCTCATGAAAATATGCAACTAATTTAGTGTCCAGAGCACCTAAAACAATGCTGGTGTGCAGAATGGCAAGGCAGCCCTAGCAGAGAGCAAGGCTGAATTGAATTGACCTGGCATGAAAGAGCAGAAAGCAGCCTGAAGGCACTTGGCCATAGGAAGGGACTGTTGGATGCTGGAAGCCTCTTGACATAACCTCAGAGAAAGCAAGCAGAACACTGCTTCCAGGAAGGCAGCCTTCTACTGCACCTATCTGCTTCCTGAGCCATGAGAAATACAAATAATGAGAGAAAAACAGGTGTTTTCTGGGAAAACAATTACATAAATAGCACAGCACATAGTGTTGTGTTGTAATCTTAGGTGCAGCTTGTTTCCAAACAATGCAAAACACTGTTGAGGGTTTTTAATGACAAATCTATCGATGCCATAGAAAGCTGCAATTTTTCTGGTAAGGTCAAGTGTTCCAAATTACACCTTGAGCATCGTCAGCAAATGAGGCAGTGAGTATAGTGCTGATTTTTCTGCAGCAAGAATGCTAAGTGGAAGTATTGGAATAGTCCAGCTATGATATATAAATAGATTAAGAGATACTTAATGCTGAAACAAAAATTTCAAAGTATACATTAAACTGAATGCTACCACTTAAGTCATACAAAGTTTTAGTATTTTTAGTAATTACGTGTTTTTTGCTTTCTTGAAGGTTTAGAACATCAGATGACTCTTAGCAGATGTGGAATACTTCCAGAAGCCAAACAGTGGTTCTGTTCATACCCTTTGGACCACCCTGCTGTAAGCTACCAATCCTTTCTAAAACAGAGTATTTATTATTTCTTTGTAGTCTGAGAGCCTCTGAATCTCCTGCCTTTTCAGTTTGCCTACTTTTTTAAGTGGAAGCATTGGCTGCTGAGTTTTATGTCTCATCCAAGATGTATTTTATCAGGACAGACCTGATTTCAGTTCATTTCATTATTTTTTTCCCCTGGAAGTAGGAAATGGCATGCAGATCTTTAATCTATGTCTGCTTCCCAAAATTATAAATACAGGTATGAGACTCAACGCAGTGTGTTTGAAGTGTGTAATAGAGGAGTAGAAAGTCAAGTGAGGATTTCATTTTCATTCCAGGCCCAAATATTTAATCATCTCAGAAGAAAAGTAGCCCACTCAATTTAGTCCATTCATGTGCTTCACTCAGTGGGTGTCTGTCAGGTACTTGATCCCCACTCTGGGTGTTGAAGGGCTCTGCCTTCCTCCACAAAGCAGCATCAGTCCAATTCCATGTCCTTCGTTATGGGAGCTTTGTGCGGTCTGAGAGCAGGGAATTACCTTTGAGAAGTCAATAGTCATGACTCCAGCTTGCATTATTCACATTCATGGAGTGCCTTCTACTAGTGCTCACAAGATGATTTTTAAATCTTTCATTAATGCTCTGAAGTCTAGGCCTGCTCAGCCCTCATCAAAGCCAGTGGAAGATGTTTTATTGACTCGAGGAAAGCTGGCTGAAATCAATGGCTTGAAGGTCTGTCTGCCCTCATTCCTCCTTTCCTTTCTTCCTTCTATTTTCATTTCTGTGGTGGCTTTCCTATCTGCATCTCCAGGTGACACAGGGAGATAGGCACTCAACTCAGACACAAATGACAAGCCAAAATAAACTAAACAATTCCCATCCTCTTATCTAACATTTTCAAGCTTGTGAGATGTTTTAGAGGGCACTTGGGTGACTTGGAGCCAGCTGGTGCCCTTGTAGCACTCTGACTTGGCCATGTTTTCAGTCCTGTTTCCAAGGGCTTTCTGGTTTGCTTTTTTTCCCCCCTTGGTTGTGCTAAAAGCTGCTTGTTGCCTTGACAAATATTTGTTTCCAATTCCGTGTATGTAAACATCTAACATAAAATTGTCTCAGGATTCAGTATGCGGATGACTGCTGCACTTCTGTTTACCGGAGTTCAAAACCTGGGCAAACAGCAATTTGTTTGGGCTGAATAAGTAATACCTTATTTTGGAGGGCCCAAATAGCCATGTAATTATTTTGAATTAAGAAATTACCATATCATTTCAGGCTCATTACATGGGTATTTATTCTCAGCAGATTATGTGCAGGCTGTTACAATAGTAACTAGTGTGACTTTTGTTTGGAAAGGGGAACAGGGTAGTAATGAGCGGAGGAAGGGGCCTGTGGTGAGCCTGCTGTCTTTGCAATGAGAATGCCACCCCAGAAGTGTGGAGCTCCATTTTCAAGTGGAAAAGACCTATTGTTCTTCCATAACGTTTTAGTGAAGATGCAAATAGCAATAATGCACTATTTATTTTTGTTTATATATTTCACACAAGGAAACCCATCAGCTTTGTGAGCTGTAACTCAGCTGTTGACCCATTGGCAAAGTACTGCAGTAGTATAAATAAAAATCAGCCAACCTGGGTAACAATGCCTAGGACATGTGTATTCCTAGTAGGCAATAGGTGGTTGTAATTCCCTGAGGCACAGCCTTGACATCAGATGGGATGTCCATGCCTTTAGGACTCCCTTGTAGAGCAGCTAACGGGCTCGTTAATGCCAATTCCCTTCATTTTCTCAGTGTCCATCGTGTCTGTACCACACTGCACTGCAGTGGTCTTGTCATCCAGGAGAGCCTGACCCTGGACAACGGGATCAACGAGCTCTGAAGAGCCTCCAGTCCTCAATTACCTTCCAGCCCTGACATCCCCAGTCCAGCTGCCTCAGGCTAGAGTAAGATCGCTCTTGGTTTCCCTTCATGATTATAAATGCTTATTTAATCTCTCTAATCTTCTTAGCACCAGCACACAAAAACCTGAGAAATATTTGTTGTGAGGTGGAAATTCACCTAGTTGTGAAATAATTGCTTCTAAAGTGTTAGTCATTCATGGCATGGCTCTAATTGCATTATACTTAGGGGTTCCTAACACAACAGACATCCAAATTTACCCTGGAGCACTTTTTTTTGCAGCATTGGGTTGGGAAGCTGTAATTTGAATAAATGAAATGAGTAACCAAAGACAGACTCTGCCTCCCCCCAGTATGTCTCATTGAAAAAAACCAAAACAAAAAAACGTGTTGTTTAGGTAATTAGCAAGATGCTGACACAGTGCAGGAAGTGTGCAGTGGATATTTTGTATTCCAGCTGAAAACAAATTAATAAACAGATTTCTGTTTAGACAAAGTAAGTTCATTTTCAGAAGGGAGAAATTCTTATTTTTGCAAGACCAAAGGTAAAAGAGGCAGTGAGAGAAGAAATGTTCATGAAAGTTGTTTATTTGTGAAAGGGAAAGCCACAGCATTGAAAAAGCCCTTAGGTCTGTTATACAGCTGTGAGACCCTGGGTCTTAGACTGGAGGAGATAATGACTGTCTGCTGCTCAGCACAAGGGAAACCAAAAGAAGGATTGAGGGATGGCAGTGTTTTGCTGGGATACACAACAACAGGAAATTACAAAATTCTACCTTGGCCTCTTCCCTGTTTTCTCCTCCACTCCCATGAAGTAATTCCATCCAAGCTGCTTTCCTCAACTTGACAATTTGCTCCCTGTCACGTAGTCAGGGCTTTGCTGGAAGTCACAACTCACTTCTTATTCAGATTCAGGAGTGCCATCTCCTGCTTTGGTCTCATCCCTTTAAAAAACTGGCTTAATTTCAGGTAATTACTTCAGGTCAATGCATTCCTTCCACAGATGGTTGGAAGTAGGCTCTTGTCCAAAGGCTTGGATGATTTGCATGTCCAGTGAGGTTGGGCTGATGTTAAGGAGCTGAACGTTGACCAACTCATCTAAATACGAGCTAGTGGGGAAAACACAGCTACACATCTCAGACTGGTTTTTAGAGAAGTCAGTTTAGTAACAGATCATCCCATACATGTGAGATGAGCATCTCATTCCTTCTTGTCAGAAAATTTACCTGTAAAATAAAATCTACGTATGCCTTTACCCCACCCTCAAACTATTCTTGATATTTTCTTCCTGTTCCAAATTCCTGCTTTTCACTGCTGGGAAGGAGAAGCATTCTTTCAGTGTCCTTTTCTCACCCCTGATATTTTACAGTCCTCTTAGAAAAGGTACAGGGAAGATGTGCACTTTCACAGTGACCCTTCACAATACATATCAATAGATGGCAGCAGCTGAACCTCCTTGGAAAGAACATCCCTGGAAAAATGTCATAATTGGCTTTTTCTGTAAGACAAAAATGAATGCACTCTTTATGGGTTAAAAAGAGTGCAAGTTATTTCATAAATCAGGGTCAAAGGACAATTTCCCTTTTTCATTCTCAAAAGTATTGATATCCAAAGTTGCTTAGAATAGCAGCAAGTTTGCTTGAAGCCATACATTGAAAGACTCCACGGGTTTGGAACCGGGATCAGAAGCCAGGATCAGTTCAAGTCTATGAATCTTTCATTGGAAGCTGGTTGGAGACTTGCTGCTGATGACCTGGCCATGATTGTCACCTACAGAGTATCAAAACCTACACTATAATTTAGAGTCAGGAAGTCTGGCATCCCAGCTTGACCTGGGGACTTTCCCAAATGTTTTCCTAATGCCAGCATAAATAATGTACTGCAGACTCATAAATACAACATAATTTAATTTGTTCATAGTATCCTGTATTTGATCATGTCTATTTTAATATCTCCAGCTTATATGGAAAGAGAAATTCAGAGTACTCTGTAATCACCATTGTTTTAATGGAGTAGCTCCAAAAAGCTGGTCTGTGAAATCAGTAACTCAAGAATTTGATTATTTCCTACAGAAAACATAAAACCAATGAAATTTGTGATTGGAAGTTATGTCAAGAGATGATTTAATCCATTCCATTTCAGTGAGGCAGAATCAAGAACATGCACATCTGGTCCCTACATGCTGACCAAAAGCAATAATATTGCCTGGCTAATGGAAAAGATAATTGTCCAAAAACAGTGAAGGATTTCCATGACCCCAAGCCCCAGTCTCCTTCAGTGGCAGTTTATTCTTCTCCTTTCACAGCTCCTTATTTTCCTGTTGTTATTGTATTGCTGGAGAAGTTTTGACAGAACCAAAATCTGTTTGCGCATATGTATTATACATTTCAAGTGAAAACTCATTTTGCAACATCACATAGATTCTTAGATCACTTAGATTTTTCTCATCAGAAGCAAAATGTCACTGAAATTAGCATAAACCAGTAAATTAAAGCATATGGCTGCTGATGTATCAAAACTTCTTGAAGGGGAAAACACAGCCCTCTAGCAGAACATTTCTGAGCACTTTATCATCTGAATTCCTGGGTCTGTGGAAATATTTTATTTGTGCTTATTTGCAAGCGCAGTTTTTAAAATCTTGATTGTGGTTATCCAAATTCTTTTGTTTATAATTCAAAGTTTTCCTGCTTCTCCCTTCCTGCAAGTGTTTGCATGATGCTCCAGTGAGAAACGTTCAGAACTGATACGTTTTTGTGACAGCTAATCTGTGAGCAGGCAGGGGAAATGCCCTGCCTGGTAATTGGCAAACTGGTATTTGCACTTCTCTAGTTGAGTTCAGAGGATGGCAAAATTCTGGAAGCTCTCACTCAGTATTATCTCAGTCCTGTGAGCCTTGAATTAGCAGAAGGGTGTTGCAGCCTGAGAGAAGCCATTTTTCCATGAGATTTAAAGAGCACTTTCCCTGGATAGAAATGTATTAGGGAAATTACTTTTGTGTGCTATTATGAAATAGCTTGCAGTGGTCAGTTTATAATGTGTTGGTATTATTAATTCAGGCTTTGGAAGCATGAAGCATTGCCAGACCCCACTGGGTTACAGCCTGCCCACCCCAGAAGTACAGGATAACTCCAGCTTCCCAAAAATCCCAGCTGAATGCAGGTCTAGGGAAGGCAGCGGACAGAGGCAAGAAGGTAAGGAACTGGTTGGTGTTACCCAACAGAATCACTGAAATGCAGGAGGCTTTGGCTGGCCTTACTGTAAGATCTATAGGAGGCAACACAGATAGCACTTCCCTGGAGGAAGGAGCCCATGTTCTTCCCGTATTTTTTTTGTGATTCTGCCCTCCTCATTCTGGTTTCTCTGTCTTTCACAAGATAAAGCTGGCAATATAGACAGCTTTGTGCCTCTGTATGCAACTCAGAGATGAGTTTTTAATCCAAAAGTGAATTTTACTTAGCTACAAGATAATACAGTGCACTCAGTTTGCCTGAGATAGATTTTTAATGAGGAAAGCACCTTAAGTAAATGGGTGAAGAATGTTATCCATCATTTTTCCCAAATGACGATCCATGATTTCACTCAAACATCTGTCAGCCCCACAGCAGTTCATTTTGCTAAATCAGATGCTAGACATAGCTAAACAACAACAGTGTTGCTCAAAGCACGCACTGGGCAAATAATATTACTATTTTCAATAGCACAGAAGTCTTAAATTCCTCCAGCTGTTTCCAGGGGTGTGTCCCGGTGCCCCTTCCTCTGCTAACAAGGTGCACAGGCCGCGGTTTGTATTCCCAGATCAAAAAGAGAGGATTGAAGCAGACACGTGTGTTTTTCTCAGTTCTTTCAAAGTCCAAAGCTCAGATATTATCTTTCCTGCAATCACATTCAAACTGTTCTGAAGTCCAAGGGCAGAAATGAAAGGATTTAGCTTAATAAGATTCATCTTTATCTGCTTAAGGTATCTCTCCAGAGCAGAGCCCAAGTCTGTAAGCTGCACCCAGAACTCCATTCCCATTTTTCAGAGCAATGCAGAGTCTTTATATGGAAGTTCGTGCTCAAAGATCTGCTGTGAAGAATTAAGCAGGATTTTTCTTTCCACAGGCCTTTTTATAAGTAAGAAAATCTATCCTTACTTAATATAAAGAGGAAAAAAGCTCCAAGTTGCTAGAGGGAGAAGGTGGATTTCCAAGGATTAAAAAAACCCCAAACACACTTCATAATGGCTGAGCTTTAAAGAAAATTGTCTGATACTTTTTTCCAAGATAACTGTTTTTTTCAGTAACGAGGTTTTAGAAACCTTTTCCTATAATAAGAAATTCTCGTCTGTAGTTGGGACCTTTCTCAAAGATGCATATTATACTATCCTGGTCTAAATTTCTTTGTTAATGCCAGGAAGAACAGAGTTTCCTTTTCAACAGATGGCTAGTTTTAATTGTACAGACTAAGACTTTGGCGTGTAATGTTACGTGCAGGTGCTCAGGAATAAAAAAGTACAGTTTCATTCCAAAGTGCTTGTTACTTCATATCACCAGGATAAAAAGGATTGCTTCTTAAAGTCTACATGCACTTGTATGCAGTTCAGTGATGTGATGGTGGTGCTGGTGTGGACACAGCAACAATAATGTACCTTTTATAAACATTTAGTTTTACCTGGGAAAGATCCCAAGCAGAGTAAATGACAATCTGTTTCTATCTTTTCTTTGGTCACTTCACCCCTAGAAAATTAAATAGAGAAAAGAAAGGGGGTAAATGTATAATACCATGAGTTCTCTTTACTTCCTATCATTTATTTCCCATCCTGCTATTCCTTTAGCTCCAGAGCTACAGATGGTGGTTGCACTGTGGGGCTCCTGGAGGCACTGTGTAGGTTTAAGCACCAGACCGTCAGAATCCCAGCTGCTACCTAACAATCAAGTCTTGATTCTACTTAAGCTGATTTTTTCCTCTTCTTAATTATTTTCCTTTCCACTAGAGTGGAGTCAAGTTTAAAAAAAATTAAAAGGTGTATAAAAATGTAGAAGAAACACAGATATTACTACCAACATTTTACTCTTCTCCTTAACCTCCCAGACTGCCAAAGATTCACAGCCTCTTTTTGGTCAGGATTATTGGGATGATGAATAAAGACTGTAAAGTTTGTTCCACAGTCTCGAAGTCTTCTATCAAACTCATTCAAATTTGCAAACTTTCACTGTACTTTGGCAGCAGAGCTTGATATTTTCCTCAGATGTCTTTCCCCGGCAGCATTATTTAAGTATTTCCTCATGTTCATTCACCTGTGGTCATTAGGACAAAAATCTTAACAGGGTTTATTGAGTTTGACCTGATCCACTTGGTGCATTCTTTGGCTCCAACCAAAGGATGAAAAATAGTCAATACTCTCATTTCTGTTAAACCACTTGGGTAATGACTTCATCTTTCTTCTCAGGATGAAATTGTCCCCAGGAGCTGTCCCTGTCCCCTGTGGGTACTTCTGCACCAGCAAACTCCAGAGGGCCCCTGAGTCCAGAGACCTCAAGTGCAGTCAGCTCTTTGTAAGGTGAGATCTCCTTTGCTCTCACTCTCCAGAAGTCCTTGGAAAGGAGCCAGCAAATCCAAGTCTGCTTCAATCAGATGCCTGGCATGGGGAGAGGATCCTGGAACATGCAGTGGGGGAGCTGCCAGTCAAGTGTTGATGTCTCCCTTATCTTCTCTAGAATGAATCAGACCATTGGCTCAGAGATGACCTCCAGCAGTGCTTTAACAATTTTAGCAGGACAGGTGATGGGAATATGGATGATTTACTAATGTTTTCTCCAGCTCAGTTTTTGCCCTGTCCCCAGACTGACCCGCTGTCATGTTTAGTAACATCAGCATGCTTATTTTGCCTTCTGAAAATACACTTTCTTTATAACTACAAATTGCCAGGGGTCTTGTTTTAGTAGCGAAAGAGTTTTACTATAGTGCAAGTTGTGTGCTGGAATTCCCAGAGGCTGTGGAAGCAGTTCTAATATTATTGTTTCAATCTAAATAAATATGATAAAGATATACAGAGAGCCGTTAGCCAAGAACCTTGAAAACTCGTTCCTTTACGTGCTTTCTTCTAGAGCCATGGCATTGCAACAAATGTAAAAAATCTTATCAAATGATAATTTTACCATGTGATTAGTTCAAACATCAGAAGAAACCTGTGACTTTTCAGCCCTTAATTAAACCATAGGCGCTTCTTAGTTTCCCCTTCCTCTGTATGTTTTACTTTTATCAAGGATGGGGAGCCTGGAAAGCCTCAGGGTTGTGCTGTGTCTCAGAAATGGCTGTGAGCTGGCACTCCAAGACTGATGCAAGGCTGTGGTTTGCTGTGAATGAGCTTAGTGCTCTTGCTGGGACTGGGAATCACAGACTGGAACTAAGGTGATAGACCATTCCCAGGTTTAATCCTGTCAGCTTCAGGGAGCCTCCTGCAAAGTGCTTGCTTTTAGTGCATTTTGGAGGACTTCAAAGAGCATGAGGAGAACCCTGTTTTCAAGCAATACCCCTTGTACATTTTTCCAGGCAGGGAAAGGATTTGTCTTCTGTTTCAGCTTTTAAAATTTGATATGTAAGAGGAACTATATTTCTTTTGTCAGGCTGCAAGAGTAAATAATGTATATTCCATCTAAGTGCTGTTTATGCAGTTTCATTATATGATTTTGCTTGATTTGCCAGTATATTTAAAATACAGAAATAATTATTTCTGAGATGAAAAAAAAAAACCAACAAAACTATAAAAAGCATCTTGGAAGAATTTTTGGGGCACAAGTTCTGTCCCTTGCACTTCAGGAACAGACACTTCTGGAGCTTCCTCCCATGTGGAATGTTCCCAGACTTATATCTGGTTTGTGATCAGTTCTGTCCATTTTTTTTCTTACCTGTTACAAACTCATGTAAAGTCCTGGCTAATTTAGATTGTAACATAACTAAGGATTTTTCTTATTCATAATGATTTATTGAGCTGTGCAAAGACAGTGCTATTTTAAGAGTTTTTAGATAGTCTGTTGTCTTCTAAAAGGGCAGAAAATGCAAATGGCTCATACAATCAGCTGTATCTGCTCAGACTCACTAAATCATAAGGAGTCAAAGCAATGCAGCAACACTCTGCATTTATGGAACACTGATGCCACATGGCAGTGGAATTGTAAAGGAAGTGCTTGGTACATAAAAAATTAATACCTAGAGGGTCCCTTTTGGTATGGTGATAAGTGTTGCTTCATGTGTGAACATAATCCCCTCAGAACAGCAGTTTACTAGATGTGCTGGAGATTATTGAACAAAATACAAGCTGAGGTCACGTTTGGGTTTTCATTGGGCAAATCACTATCATTTTCTTCTCAATCCAGACTAAAATTGCAATGTTGCAGGAGGCACTCGGGTTTGGTGCTCACCAAAGGGAGGTTGTGTCTGTCCTCAGAGCTATGCAGAGGAAAATAAGCAAGTCATAATGTACTTCTATTAGTTATGAGAACAAGTGTGTTATCTGACCTCAGGAGCTGTTTGTTAAATACTAAATCACGACCAGATGCCAGAGAGGTGGCCACTGAATGCCACACAGGGATGGACTGCTGCAGCAGTATGAATACACACTGACATATCAGGGTGAGAAGTAGAGAGGGGTATTTACAATATTCACTTTGAACAGAAGTTCCACGACCTCTGCTTTAGAACCCATTTGTTATATTATGTATCCATTTTGAGAAATGTACAACTTAAGCATTTGCAACTATAGCTATATACCAGGAGGGCTGATTTGAACCTAAAGCTGAAGAAATCACACTGAATTTATTTGTTTATTATTTCCAACTTAACGGTCTCATGCAAAATGCAAGAGTTTATTTTAGCGGCAATCATAAAAATGAATTATTTGTTTCTAGACATAGTCTTTGCTAATTTGTGCCACAGTAAATTTTTTTTTAGTCAATTTTGTGTCGTTAGCCACATCTCCTCATATGCATTTCCATACAGCCCCAGACAAACAGCTGTTAGAACTGGGAAAGCAGCAGCAGAGTTGCTGGTGCTGTACAGTGGAGCTTGAGTAATTAGGCCAGCACTTAATGTGGTTCAAGTGCAACTAACTCAAAGTGCAAGGGAAGTATGGAGAGGGTCACTAACTCTGTGTGTGTTCAGGCACGAATTTCATCCCTCACTTCTGCCCTCTCTGATGTGGAATTTCTCCTGCCTGTGTAACTTGGGAGATAATGTAAATGCAGCGTCAGGACATTAATGAGACCAACCCCTTTAAGTTTTAAGGTTTGACTTTTTTCCCCCCAGTCTCTGGTTAATGATGTGACAGTTTGTTGCTACAGGAGAGAGAGAGAACTGCACCTGTGGTAACTAAAGGTCAGATGCCCTAGGCTGCATGGGCTGCTGTGCTCATCACTGCTGGGGAGAAAAGAGAGGGCTCATGGTTTGTCAGTGTTAAGAGTGGCCTCACAAAAGATATGTATTTGAAATAACAATGGTTTGAAGTGGCATGTTACTAACCTCCAGTTCTGAATTTAAAAAAAATACCACTAAAACTCTCAAGCCCTTGAATATTTAATGATGGCTGAACAAACTTGGAATGACCCGAGGAAGATGGAAAGTCACAGAATTTCATGCTCCCCAAATGTAGCAGAGCTCAGTAGTCCTTAAAAGCAGTTAAAGAGCTTTTACCATCTGTTAAGTAATTACCTATCATCATTAGTTATTAGGAGTAGGAAATGATGTAAAGGGCACAAACATGATAGAAAAAGAACAGCCAGCTTCATGTGGGTTTCTTGAATTAGGTCATAAAAACGTGGTTATTAATACTGAAATAGCAATGGCAAACATTTACAGACAAGGTTGTAGCTGCTTCAAAAAGAAAAACATTATATTTTTTCCTAACAGTAAATATTTAGTTCAAGTCTTGTACTTGTTGCCAGTACGAAATGAAATCTATTATAATATTCATCTCCAAAAAACAACATAAGATGAAGAAGATTTAAGGTTTCTAAATTCAATGCATTATAGCTCAGCTAAAGCCAATTATGGAAAACCCAATTTGAGGATCATGGCTTGGAACAGATTAAAACCAAGTAACCAAAAACCCCAAAAGCTGTATGTGCTTTTAAGCTGCATGATTTTACATGCAAGCATGCACACATTTTTACTTATATATCACTATGGGCTTCCATGGCCCTAATTCTAATTTCTTTTTTCCCGCTTTTTAGTCAAAATAGGTTCCCTAAAATGCATTTCTTTCAAGGTATTAGCTGCAGATCTTTAAACATTCTGCAAGAATTTCAGTCTGTATGTCTGAGGTTGCACAGGGATCCCTGGGTACATCCTTTGCTCTTTTTTAGTCTTATTTCCTTCAGCAAGGTGATACCTCTCACTGCAAGTTCCTAATACACATTAGAGTTACAAAGATGTCCTGTTCTGACTGCGTGCTTTGAGACAGCAGCGTGAGATGCTATTGATCCCCAAACAGTGCCCAAGCAAGTGGCCACAAAGTGGCACAACCGGAGTAGAAATGCAGGAAACTGCAGGAACTGTCTAGAAATCAAAGACAAAGTCCTGCCTAAGCTGCCCAGGCTAACCCTGGAATAACAAAATACCAGTGTGAGAAGTGGAGAAATTTTGTAAATAAAATATGAGGACTCCAGACACTGCTGTGGCAGATGATCAATAAAATGTCCAATAAATACCAAAAAGGGGGAATTAGGATGGCAAAACCAGGGCCACTGGGGTAAGAGAACACGGGGTAAGCTGTGTAATGGAGAGACGAGGAAATGAGAGGCTCCTTTCAAGAAGCTCCATGCCTGATCCATGCAGTTGTTCCCACCATAATCCCATCTGACTTGCTTTTCCTTGCAGGAGGGACACAGTGTGCAATCCCTGGCCTTGGGGGATGCCCATGTGCTCACCCCAGCCCTGACCACAGTGGGAGCACTTGGGGACTGCCCTCCACCCCGTGACCTTCAGGACCCTCTGCAGCTCGGGCTCTGTGGCTGCAGGCATTGGAGGGCTGCAATATCTGCACGTGTACGTAAGGCCTTCTTGCTTTCTGGGGGTTCTTGGCAACGTCCAGTGAGCAATACTGAAGTATTTTGTTTTGTTAGAGTCACTTTTCCTTCTGTAATTTTTTTTTTTTTTTTAATATGAAGTTTGCTCTGTATAAAATGTGCCACATATTTAAAACAAAAACAATTTTATTTTGGCTTTGCCTGCTGTGAGTCTAAACATTTAGGTAAAGAACAGAAGCATTGGGTTTTTGTTGCCAAAATCTTACTCATAAGGTACTTTATCCCATTATTTTTTCCATCTGTTTTGTCTCTCAGGGATTATTGCAGCAGCTTAGGAGTTTGATTTATTTCCACCAAGGCATAGGAAGAGAATGTGCGGAGAGGCAGAAGTGCTTAAAACCACAGTCTTAACTGCTGAAATATTCTGTTTATGAAAATACTTTCTGAATTTATATTCAAAATCCTCTGCCTGATTTGCTGAATGAGGAGAAAGAGAGAGCAGGGGAATTTTCTCTGTCAGGTCTCCACAAGTACAGCTGTGTTGAATATTTAAATATGGTATTTGCAGTCAGTGCATATTGTGATACACTTCTTTTCAGGGAACAACAATCTGTGAGAGATTATGATTGCCTTTTTATTAGAGGAAAAACAAAATATCAAACAAGCACTGAATTATATTTTAATGTAAGTTGATGTTATTTTCTATTTTAATCAAAAGCTGTTTGTGAGAGCCTCTCCCCTTTGTTGCTTTACAGCCCGGCAGCAATTTGGGAGGTGTGTGAAGGGCAGCGTGTTGTCTGGCTGATGGTGGTGGCAAAGGAACCTCCAACAAAGGCAACACTTGCCAAAGTGAGCACCTTTTAATCAGTGTTCTGACACCTAACTAAAAGCTGGGCTGCACAGTCCTTGAGTGCCCAAGGCCCTCTTGTTGAAGCAGCTTCATTCTGCAGAATTGCTGTGTCTACGTGGACAGCTTCATTTGCTCTCAGCCTCACCCAGCACCTGAAACGTGTCTCTGATCCATAAATAAGTGTCCTGCTGGCACAGAGCCTCAATCCTGGGAGCTGATTTATGGACCTGCAGGATGAGCAGGCCAGCCCTCGAGGCTGGAGACTCACCCCTCCATATTTTAGCATCCAATAGGGTGTAGGAGTGGTGAGGCTGAAATGCTGACCTTCTCACAGACTGTAATGTAGCAGCTGTCAGTGCAATTGGTGGGTTACTACCGGCAAATCAGCCACTAGTACACGGTTTGCTATGAAATAAGCAGAAGTGTAGCGTGCCTGAAATGGGAAGGGAGCTCAGGAACCACGTGTCACCAATTCTGTACACTGAAAAGTCCCTTTGATGTGAAAAAATGTGCAAAAATAATGAGGTTTTAGGTTTGGATTTCTAGAAAAATGGAGTGAGGTTACCTGAGTATTGTTGAGGAGATCACTATAAGGGCATCCCAATGGAAGGTAAGAAAATGACTATGGGGCTAGTGAATCTGTGTATCAGTACCAGCACCAAACCCTTTGATGCATTCTCACTAAGTTGGAAATGTAAGTTCTCAGCATGTTGAAAGCAGTGACAAAGAAGGTGACAGTTAAAAAGCAAATATCAAAAATAAAGTAAAATAAATCTTTGAACAACTGACCTCTAAATATTTAAAACTCGCAAAAAGTGTAAGAAGTGAAGCAGAAATCATTGTTGGTGCTAATATCTAAAAGCTATGAAATGCCTGCATGTGTCCAGGTGCCATTTTTAACCCAAGATATCAGATTTCACATTAACAGAAAATTGTCACCCCCAGACTGGCATTTTTGGAACTGCTCAGTGTCTAATCAGTGACAGTAGCTAACAATTGCAAGCCTGATGCCTGGAAATCAAATAATTGTGAGTGCTGCTGCTGTGGGCTGGGGCAGGATGGTGCTGGGAGGTGCTGGCACTTTGGGTGCCCAGCAGCTGCCCACTTCACCCACTCCAATAAGCTCTTCACCACACCTTGAACTGTTTCCTTCCATCCCTACTAGCAGGGATTTGGATGGGTCAGTGGGAACGCAGGAGCCCAAGCAGTAAATGCTCCCCTGGATTTTAACCCAGAGGCACAACAGCCATTTAACTGTAAATCTATAAATATTGCTACAAGTCTGCTTTTGTAACACTGCTTTATGTTTTTGTGTTCTCTGGAAAAGTTTCAGGGTTTTTTAATATTGCAAAAGTAGGAAGAAATCATGGGGCTAAGATGATGATGTAGCCAACAGTGGAGGAACAAGGGAGAGCAGCGGCGCTCTGTGACAGCACAAGTAAAGCACAAGCAGGGAACCACATTGCTGTCCTGATCCAGCAGAAACAACCTGGAACCAGCAGTTGTCCCCTGCAGACTCCAGGGCTGCCACCCATGGAGGGAGGGAGCCCAGAGCCACATGGGGCTCAGCTTTGCGGGGTGAGCTGGGGGAGTCCTGCTGGGTGTGAAGCTTCAGAGTTTTCTATGGCTGTGGTGCTTTTCTGTGGAGTCAGTGAGTTGAAGCAGCCCCTGCAGGATCAGGCAGGAGGTACAGATATCCCTAAGAGGGCATCCAGGGGCAAGGAGGACATGGCAGAGGTATAAAGAGCAACCAGGGAATGGGAGGAGCTTTGAGGCTGCTTTGTCCCAGCATGTGCAACTCCATCCTGAGCCTGGTGGTGCAGAGGCTGCATTGGTGGCTTTGGAGCTGAGGCCTCAAGGTCCTGTGGGTGTCAATAGCTTCAAAGCTGTGAGAAGCAGGCAGGACAGGTTCAGCTGGCCTCTCCAGCTCCCATCCCAAATAAATGTCCCTGCACACTCCCAGCCACCGTTAGGGGAGGGCCAGTGGAGACACACGGTGTGCAGTGTTGGCCGTGATTGCAGTGGCTGCTCTGGTAGCCCTGTGTTTCCCTGCCTGTTAATCCCTGCTCTCCTCAGTGTTGATTTAAGTACCTTGCTGTGACATTTGGAGACTAATGGAGCGTGCTGGCCCAGAAGGAGCTCAGAAAGGTTGTCGGATACGATCTGCATTAATCAGAGCCCATTCACTCTGGCATGTGATCCCTTGCCTGCGCAGCCACGGCTTCTGTGGCAAAAAATAGAGATAAGTAGCAAAAGCTGCTCAAGGAGCGGCCTCCCTGTGCGTGTTCCGACAGGCAGGAGAGGGATTCATCCTGGCAGTGGTTCCCTTGTATCTGTTCCAGCGGGCGATGCGCAGCGACAACGGCAGCTGCTCCTTTCCACGGCGCTGCCGAGGGAATGGTACCTGTGTGTTCCTTCCTGGGTGCATCGTTTCCAGCTCCAGGGATGATCTATCCTGTGGGTGACAAACAGCTCCCTGGCACCACACACGTACCTAACACCTGATTAACTCGTGTTTCCAAGAGCCTTCCCTGCGGAAAGGGAAAGGCTGCAAGTGTCACGGTCTCCCTGAAAGTAGCACAAACATGTCCCCTCCCACGTTTATGGGATCAACAGCCTTTCCCGGAATACAGAGCTAAGCCCTTTCCTTGTACCTTTTTTTGTCATAATCTGCAGAGAATGAGGGAGGCTTTTGTCCTGCCTCTCTGAGTGTGTTGCTTTAGTACTTGTGTGTAGCTCAGCTAAGGCAGAAGAGAGCTCCTTCCATTCACAACAGCACTCAAACTGTTGGGCTACTCAAGGAAAAAGTATTTCTGAATCTCTCCTTTTGAATCTGCTGTATTTGACATAGAGGTGCTAAACATGAGTGGAATGAGTGGGAGAGAATAAAGAGCTTTGATTTCTCGGGGCTGAATGATGGTAGTGGTGATGGGAACGCTGGGATAATTGAATCTCTTTTTTTTTCCCCCTTCCCTTTTTTTCTCTTTCTTTCTCTCATCCCATAATTGAACAAGCTGCTAAAGGAACCTTAGGATTAAATATTGAACAGAATGGCTCCTGAGTGAGTGTCACAGCTGATGCACCAGAGAGACGTGCTAGTTCTTTTTACACTTGTGATGTTTAGAGGATGCTCTTGATACAGGTTTGCCTCTCATGTCTGTAAATACCGAGCTCTCAGCAACAGGAGGAAGGTTGGAGAGGCTCTGTGCCTGTACACCAAGCTGGTAACCCTTTCTGGATTGTACAGACCACCTCAGAGCAGAGAGGGAAGCTGTTTAGCTCCCTCTGCAGAGGGGGTTCCCAGGGAACAGGCAGAATTGACTATGTAAAGCTGATGTTCCATCAGCAAAGACTAAGAGAGGAACAGAAATATACAATAAGTAATCTGAAGAGACAGCCATGCTGTGCTGGAAAAAGCCTTTAGAAGTAATTCCATAAAAAGCATGAGCTTCAATGCAGAGATAGGGTCCCTGAATGGATTAATTAAAAACAAAGATGCGTTTTCTGACAGAAATCTATCCCAAGTAAAACCAAAATACAATCAGATTCAGCTTTTAGATGGAAACTGACTGTGCACCAATAAACACTTTTCCTTTTTTAACTTCACAGAATCTAACTAAAAGAAGGCAGATGACAAACACTACCAGTTCCCCTCACTGACATCAACACTAAAGTGCTTCACTGAAGGAAAATGTTGAGAAGCTGGGACTGGACATTTAAAAACTTAAAAGCTATTCAGTTTTCTCCCTGACTTGATGGTGAGTAACCATTCCCTCATTGCCTGCAGAATGTGAGGTGTCTGAGCAGGGGAAGGAGCAGGAGTCACAAGAAGCTCAAGAGCTTCAGTCACAGCCTGTGTTGCCAGGGGAAGGCGTTTGGCTCATCAGAGTAGTTTGTATGTAAATCGAGTGAGGTTATTTATGTTTCAGTGTTACTTAGAAGTCAAACAGACCTTCCAGAAGGAAATTTTAGTCAAATCAACACATGCATTCCACCTTCCTCCCAATGGGGAAGCAATTAGAAAAGCAAGGAGAGTATTCCCAAACAGCATTGCTTAACAAACAGGTTTGAAGGGTTTGCTTGCTTTTTTTTTTTTTTTTTTAAATCCAATAATAACACTGATTTAATGTCTCTTTTTGTCTTTGTGTTTCACTCTCTCATGGTTTAAGCATAGACAATCATGTGTGAATCTTCTGTTTTGTACCAGTTCATTAGAGTGTTGCTAATACAATTTTTTCTTGTTGCATAATGGGAAAAGATGCAGAAGATAATGCTCGTATCTTATGTATTCTCAGGAGGGCAGTAAGAGATGAAAAAGCTCCAGAAATACAAATCTAAAATTGCTTATAGCAATATGTATGTCATATATATTTACAAGATAGTTAATATTCTGGATGTTGGTAGGCAATCCAGTCTGATTACACCTGCAAGGTGAGGGCTGGAAGTTATCCAGTCAGAAATGTTGGGTTTTGTTAGTCAGACCATGTTCTGGATGGATACAGCAATGGCTGGGTGAAATTTTGTGGCTCATGTTACGCAGGAAGGCAGGAGAGCAGGTCTTAGGGGTTCACTAGCCTCTTGAGATGCATTTTTGGGGATCTGAGACTCAGGCTCTCAGAGGATGAGAAGCACACAAATATTTGTCTTTTTTTATTATTTCTTTTCATAATGTGCACTTTAGCATCATGTGAAAGATCTGTTGCAGACTGTGAATCTTATTCTTCAGGGCAGCTGTGATGGTCTCTCTTCAGTTTTCTCTTCTATGCACTTTGGAGCTCTTCTGTGTAAGAGGTGAGCACATTTAGCTAACAGTGGTTCTTATGAAGGAGATGAACTTTTATCCATGATTGACATTCCAGTGAAATGCCACCTGTGAGAAGAAGAGAAAGGAAGAGAGTAAAGGGAGCTTACACTATACACAATAACATACTTCATAGATGTAATGTAAGTATAAAAATATCGCCTGCCTTGTTCTTAGAGGTGGTTTTAAAAATTACTGTAGAAGTCAAAAGAGTCACTCTTTTCAGTTGAGATTTTCAGAGGAATTTTTATTTAATGTCATCATATGATGTGGTATTATCATGTGACAATAAATTAATTTATCATCACATTAGCTACCAGGGACGTTATGCTGTTCATCACTTCAGCATCACCTTTTCTCTCCAGTTCCCTCTGAAAATGCTGTTGCCTAATGCTCTCTTTTCTCATCACTAGGTTGGAGAAGTTCTGCAGTATTGCCTTAGAGTTGCCTCCTTTTGAGTTTTGTGCCTTCTTTCTTGGAGAGCCTATCAACAGAGTGGATTTAACTTAGTAAGTCCGTTTGGCTGTCACTGTTAATAACTCAAACTCAGATAATTTCATTTCTGTCCTTTTGTAAAAACAGGTTTGTTTTTCAGACCTTTTCCCCCTTGAGACCACAGTGATGTAAATGCTAACAGAACTCTCTGTGCATTTGTGCATGCACGTGTCCCAGAGCCTAGAAGCACAATTTCCCATAAACATTTCCAAGCTGGGAGCAAAAGCAGGTTTTCACATTAAAAGCACCTTTTTATGTTCACAAGAAAGCTCTGTGTGAGCTGGCTGTGCTCAGGCAAGTGCACTTCATTAGGTAATTCTGCTCTCAACTGTGTGCTCACAAACCATTCCCATTTAACCTCGGAGAAGGATGTGCGTGTGTGAAGTCAATGAGCTCTTGCAGCCCTGCGAATCATCCTTTTGGAAACTATTAACAACTACAATAATAATATTTTTCAAGCTACTTCCTGAGGTTAACAGCTAAAGGCCATTTGAGATCCCTGATCCATTTTCCAGTAATATCATGCCTAAAGGAGTGGTGTGGTGTCCAGCCCCCATGGAGAGATGTGTGCCAGCCACAACAACCAGAGCTGTCAAGGTTGTCTGGGGGCTGAAAGGCACCACAGGTACTCAGTGTAGGTAAGTTTGTACTCAGAACAGCACAATAATCAACCAGCAGCAAAGTCCTTGTTCCTGCTCGCTTCCGCAGGGGTAACTCTCTGAGCTTCCCTCCCAGCCTGGTGTTTCATGGAGGTGGGCTGGGCTAAGGGATTATAGCAAATTGTAGTAAGCTTCTAGACAGAGGAGAAAACAGCAGCAGGTGGGATGTGTGTGCAGAACATCTGCTTGGCTGCTGGCATTGGACACAGTGCCACTGCTGCATGGTGGCCAGCCAGGACCAGAGCCACTGCTCTTATCTTTGTGTTGTGGTGGCATTGGAGACCCGTTGGCAGTGCCAGTGATTTGCTTTGGTCTGTTTAAAAGATGGCTGAAGATTCAAGAACATCAAATTCCAGCGACCTTTTAAAACTGTGGGTATCTTTGGCCTGCTGAAAATAAGAGTGTACTTTCAAAATTCAGAGATATTGTCTTCACACAGAACAAAAAGCATTAAAGCATGAAAAGTCCAACCCCACATTCCTCATCTTATCCTGTGGGAGTTGTTCTTGATCTTGCAAGACCCCACACATTATTGCTGTGGGTGCTTATATCTGACAGTCTCTTTTGTAATATGGCTGCTGTTACAAATCTCCTCTTTTTAATAATGACCTGCTTTTATTCAGAAATAGTTGGGCTGCAGTGGCCCAGTCTATTTTAGATAACAAAGTCTGTGCTTTTTAAAGCTGAACTGTTTGAATGCTTTTTAAGCCCTTCTTTTAGGAAGAGAAATCTGATTTTCTCAGACACTTTAGGTTGTACATTTGCTATAAAAAAACCACATGCTGCTGATGTGCTGGGGTTTGTGACTTTTTTTAATAAAATGTTTTCCAAATAAATGGAAAAATTCCCCATGGACACAAGGGTATCAGCAGTAGTGCTAAACATCTGGTTTGTCTCTGTAGACTGCACCATGTGGAACCCAGAATATCTGGTTCAGTGCTGTGCCTGTCTCCCAATTATATTGAAAACATCAGCTTTTCTTGGAGAACATTTGGTAAAAGCTCCCTTCATTGCTTTAAGCCAATTCCCATGAGGATATTACTGCTTCAGATCAATGTGAAATAATTCAGATTAGAGAAAAACAAAGTTGTCAACATTTGTGTACAGAATAAAACACTGCATTGCAATTGTAAGTGTGGGACAAGGAAAATTCCAACAACATGGAATACATTGCAATTCTAATTTCCCCCTCAACATTTCCAGCTTCAATAGAATATTTTCTGGTCTGGAAGACTGATTTTTTTAATAAGAAAAATTATTCATGTTACTGAATTCTGTCAATAGTTCTGTCTTATCTAAGCAGACAAATGCTTGTCATGTAAGTATGAAGCAGAGCCGATCCAAACAAGATCTTGATTTTTGTCCCCATTTCAACAGCTGTATGTCAATATGATGTGGTAAAGAAAGGTAAGAGAACAGACTTTCTAATGATAAGGTTAAGGAGTTATTTAGGGAAAAAAATCGAGCCCAACAGCTGCATTTTGTCTAATGTTTGCAAGTTTTATAGAAAATGTTTCTGCTGTAAACTATAAACCAAACAGCCAGAATTATCTGCAGTAACAGGATCTTTCAAAATCCTCTGAAAGAGACTCCATGAATTACAACTTTTCTGCATTGTCTTCTGATTCAATTGCACAGAATAATGTGATCCATTCCTCTCATGTGCATCAGTTTTACTGGATTATATGTATGCCATGAGCATGGTTTGTGGTTGAAAAGGGAATTACACTGCCACAGGACAAGAATGAAGAAGCATAATTAAGAGACAAGTCATGAACATCCTTTATTATGGTCTAACAGCCATGCTAATAGTCTCCCTTCACATTTAGGTGTAAAAGGCACTTTAAGAGGCAGTGTCTTACAAAATGAATTTAATTTTGACATTGGGATGCTGCTATAACATACACAGCCTGTAGATGACATAAAATATTTGTCTGCCATGTACCTCAACTGAGAGACACAAACACAAACTTGATTGGGGGAAGCATCAAAAAACAGGGCTTTTAGTGCTAGGCTTTTTGTACCCAGAGGAACAGTATTTTTCCATTTAAGACATTTTCACCTTCGTTTACAGTAGAGATATAATTAATACATAAATGGTGACAAGAGGTTTTCACCCAGATTACGCATGTGCAGAAATCCACACATGAAGCTGGAACATCTGTCTCCTGAAAATGTGTCTCTGGAAAGGGAGAGAAACTGCGTAGATAGGAACTTCACACCTGCATAGCAGAAAGGCTCCTTCTACCTCTGCTTCCACCCATCTGCTCCTTGCCCAAGGAATCCTTTTTTTTTTTTTCTGTTTTCAGTGCCTATGGAAACAGAAAAACTAAAGAAAGATGAATGACTTATGTGTGAAATTTCCTTCCAGGGAACTAACTGCAAATTGCTGTGGTTATTAATACTAGTATCTCAAGTCTAATCAGGAAAAATTAAGAGCAAACATATATTTTGTATCCTATAGTCTACATCTGGGCTAGAAAACAAGAACTCTTTTTCTCTTTTTGGTACTGATTTTCATTTTCTTGATTTTGTTGTTTGTTTACAGAAAATAAAGGAAGGAGGAAATGCCATTTCGGGAAAGAGAAAAGCTCTCTTGTCACTTGGGATATGGAGAATCCAAGGTCAAATCCAGGGTGTTAAAGGGGCAGAGAGGGGGCTCCCCTGCCTGGGATGGGAGCCTCTGTAGGGTATCAGTGGGGTGTGGGCTGTTGCTTTCTCGGGTCTGTAGTTGGGAGTTCCCCTTGTGGGTAGAACTTTACCCCGACTGCTTGTGCTTCTGGATGTTCAGTGCCAAACTGGCCAGTCTGTTCCCTTTCCTACACTGGTGTGGGAATTCTCTTGGCTTAAATCATGCCTTATGCCAGTTGATGGGAAAAGTGGGAGAAACTCAATACGCAGTTTTGAAGTTTTCCATTTCCCTGTCCAAAATGGTTTTGGGCAACAGGGTTCAGTGCTTTCATTTAAGCAGCAATCTTATGTTGCAGATGGAAAACGAAATGGTGAAAGCACAATTTCCTGTAGGATTCTGCTGAACTTTGAACAGGAATGAGAGGACAAATTGTGATAATGTTATCCTTGCCAAAAGTTATCTTGCTCTACACCATAAGATGCTATTTAATGCCAGCAAAAGCTTCATGTTCTGGTCCAGCACTGATTGGCATGCTCTGTCTGAAAGTCAGATGGAGAAAAGCTGTGTGCATACCCTCCCATGAAATAGTTAACTACCTTGTAATCAACAACACATTCCCTGTTGTTGTCTGTAGAACAGAGATGTATTTTAAGTATCATTCACCTTTAGCTTTTACTTTGCTAATTTTTTATACTTCTATGTTTCATACACCATTCTTACCGACTGCACAAGATCATCAGTGCAGATATTTAGCAAGCTTCCCTTCCAACAGTGTTTTATTTTTATTTAGGAGTTTTTAGTTTGTAACCAGTCAGTCTGTAATTCTGATGAGCTGCGTCAAAGGCTCGCCATGCCAGATTCTGTCTTTGTGACATTTTTGGAACTCCAGAAATAATAGTGAGGAGTTAAAAAGGCAGTCCAACAAGACACTGGAGCAGGCATCTACCTAGAGAGACTGCAGGAAGTAATAGCATTTATTAAATATGAGAAAAACTAGCAGCTGACTATACTTTGTTTAATGCAAGTAATTATGTGTATTATTTTGATAGAACAGCTTTGACAAGCCACTCAGATGGTTTAAACAGCATCGTTATACGCAAATCTGACTCTGTTACTGTTAAGGGGCTCAGTTGATTTATTAGTGCAGTGCTGCCTTACACTTGGTTTATTCTCTGGACATGTTTCCAGAGGGTTTAGTTTCACAGTCTCTTGGGCATCGCATTTTGTTGACTAGCCATCATCTAAACTTGGCCAGGAGCAATCAGATGAGCTTTCCGCCCAAGCTCTATAAGCTACATCTGTTCTCAGTAATTGACAATGCAGAAATCCTCCCCCAAAACTCTTCCTTGGGGCACTCTGTATCCTCACTTGCCCTGCACATCCATCACTAAGTTGGCTCTACACATCAGTCACCTGCCGTGTATGCACTGTTGCAGCAAAACTTCCAGTGCTGGGGAAGAGGAGATGTGGTTTGGGAGAAAGAGGTGGCATCACAAACAGCAGCAAAGGAAGGCTGAATATCGGGGAGCATTTGACAGGACTCACAGGATGCATCTCTGACAGCACAGGCCCACAGCAGTTGCCCCATTTTTCCCATGAAAGCCAAGGCATTTGGATCTCAGCAGGTCACATTTTCTGTTAGAGTTCCCGTCCATGAAGAGCGCATTAGATGAAACTGCGGCGATTCAATCACATTTTCTGTTTTCCACCACCACGAGAATCAATCCAAGGAAAAGGAGGTGGGTTACAGGAGAGCAGAAAAGGCCGTGGCTCTGTGTGAGCACTGCCCAGCGACAATGAAAACATCCTCAAATTATCAGCGCTGTTGCCAGCACAAATCCAAGACACAGCCCCATACCGGGCACTTGGCCCCAGTCCAAAGCAGCACACTGAGGTGTTTGCATTGTCTCCTTCTGCTTTTATTAATGGATTTTTATCTGAGAGTGTGATGGCTGAAAAGCAACCTGCTGCGGTTGATACGTAAATTTGGAAAACTCTTCTTGAAATTTGACCCGTGTACTATTGTGTGTCCAAATGGATTTAGTGTATCATAACGCTCCTAGAAAAACAAAAGGACAAAGAAGATGGGATTGCTAAGGGAGACATTAGATTTCATTTCACACTGGTAATAGTTTAGAGATGTGTGCCGAGCAAAATGGGATTCAATTCTGTGGCACTTTTCTTTTTTATTGCTGCTAAGTGATTTCAATATCCAGTCTAAAGTGATATTGAGAGTGTTCGATGGAACGGGGATGAAATCAGGGAGCGCTGGAGGCTCAGAGGAGGCCACAAATCTCCGGCTGACTGGAGGGAGCCTTCCTGAGCCATCCCAGCTGACCTCAGCGGGTGTTATTTAACCTGGAGGCTGCTGGTAAGTACCTTGCAATGTAAGGCATTGTTGGGTGTTAGAGGGAATGACGTGCCCAGATTGCATTTTGGACATCAATTGATGTTACATGGTTATGGCTTTGGCCCTGAACTTCCCGCTCTCAGGAACATTTACGGCTAAAAGTCTATTGCCCAGCTGTTGCTGCCTGATAGACGAATCATAACTGGGAAATGGTTTAAGCCCTGTAACCTTTCGATTTATGGCTGCTGGAAGCAGATGGGGATTGCTACACAAACAAGGAGGCATACCTGCAGTCCACCAGGTGATGGGCACAAATGTTGTGCTTGGGGGGGACACTTCTCATGGATGTATATCCTGCTTCTGATGAACTCACAACGGCAGAAGGTGAGTGTTGTCGTTTGTTCTACATATTCTACATTGTTACGGTCAGAGTAATTTCTCAGTTTGCTGAGTTTTAACTCAGCTGTTCATAATTTGCTTTGTATAGCAGTGTACAGTGTAAGATCCTAAATCAGGTGATGACAGGGGAATGCTGAGGGGCGCAGGTGGAACTGTTGAGAAGCTGAGTTTTGGCTTCTGCGGGTTTTGGGCAAAGAACTGAGGAAGTGTGAAATGAGGGCAATACAGAAGAACACAGCAGACAGAGGCAGTGGCTCAGTAGGTGCACACATTAGTGAGGGTTTCACAAATCTGTTTTTGTTTTCTCTGTAACAGGGTTACAATAGAAAAACAAGTTTCTGTTCTGCAAGAAGAGGCTCAGGAGTTACACTGAATTGTCCTTGCTATGCTTTTGGAATCCTTTCTATTTCTAGGCATCATCTCATTTTTTTCTAACCAAACACTGAGCTGCTGATAAAGTGCCGTGAAATTTAAAAAACAAAACAAAAACAACCAACCTTTGAGAGGATTTTAAATTTGTGTCTTGCGGTTAAACAGCCTTGGCTTTTTTTTTCTTGGAACCAAATATGACTCCTAACTTATGTTGACATAGAATATTTTGTACAGTTTCTGTGGAATACTTTGAGAGCAAACTTCTGCTTTTGGTCTTACTTAGCTGCATAGTATTTTGGTTTAAAACCAGTTGGAGTAAATAATGCCAAAAACCAGCCATGGTTTGGTGAAAGCTCCCCATGGCTTTTATTCAGTCCACGTGCTGTGTTTCCATTGGAAGGTGCTGGCGCCTGGCGCGGTGTGCGAGGGCGGGTAGGGAGGACAGGAGAGCTCTCAGCCCTGTACCCGTTCCAAACCCCAGTGCCCTCGTGGCCAGGCAGCCACTTAGCTCCCACCAAGTTTGCTTGGAGGAGCCCTGGCAGAGGAGGCACAGGGACATCCGTGTGGGGCTGGCTGGGGAGCAGGGCAGAGCGCCCGGCGTTCCCACCTTCCCCCTGCTTCCGCCACCGAGCAGCTCCCGGCTCCCAGGGGCTCCAGCCATTCCTGTGGCTTTCCCCACTAGGCTTTTATGTGAAGTGACAGCTCTGGCAGCAGGCATGACTTCTGCAGAGTCATCAATGATCGCTTCTAAATCTTCATTAGCGGTGCAGAGCACACCAGCAGTGCTGTGCTCAGATTTGAAGTGGCACCGTTTCATTTTTCTATATGTGAGCAGATAATTTGCTTTGTGCTGAGATACTTTGCCTGTGTAATAATTTATTGGCTTCTATAGCATCCAGGGACTTTATTTTTTAAGACGCAGAGCCCGTTTGTGAAATGTGTGTTCCCAGTATTATTAATTTTCTCTTGGCAACTGAATTCCCTTTTCTGCAGCAGAGAATAATGAAACAAGATGTGTTTGCTGGATTCCAGTTTAGTTTAAGAAATCACAGTGGCAATTTACATATGTTTCACCCTTACATCAAGATTTTCACTATTTACCATAACTGGATTAGATTCTAGTTATGTGCAGAACTGACTGGAAAATAAACTGGCATCCTGATTTGCATTCATTCTGCACCAGTAGTTCCCCTGTCAAATTTGCTCAGTGTGGAAGATTTGGCCAAGAGCTGTGTTTGTGTATTACCTGTTACTGCAGGCAAAAGCTTCAAGTATGAGTTGGCCCGAACCCCTGACATATATAAGGAATGACATATTGTTACCAGGGAATAGGAATGTTGGAATTACAATGCATTTAGTGCTCAGTGTAGAAGAGAGCTGGGGGAAAGTTTGTGCCAAATAGCCAGGAGCCCTCATTTATAGAGTGTGAAAATAGCTGCTGGATGCAAGGTGATCACACCGTGTGACTTCCAGGTAGCTTCCTGCTCCCATTCCTGCCCTCCAGGGCAGAGGGGTCAGGTCTGGGGGATGTGTTGATCAGACAGCAAAAGAGCTTGCTGTTAGCAGCATGTGGGTGTGCTAAAATCTTCCAACTGAAGGTGTGTGATTTCAGGGGACAAACTGGAGTTTATCTGTTTTTTTACACTGTCTCAGTTTACTTTAAAATTCAGCTTGTTATGTTTCCTCTCCTAGAAGCTGCCAGTGAACTTTTGTTTGTATACAGCCCTGAGCAGCTGCACATGTCTTTACCATGGCATTTAATTATCATTCCTATAGGAGCTCTTGGCCCTCTCCATGCAGATACAAAATGGTATTAATTGTGTAGGAAGTACATAGGCAGTGTGTGATACCATGAGCAATAAAATGAACATGTCTCAGGAGCTGAACAGATTGCTAAAAACAAACCCAAAAAACAACAAAAAACCCAAACTGATAAATTTTATGGTAATGATGTTTTGATATTATCCAATGGCCAAGTGACTGCTTTCAGAGATTCCAAAGATCTCAGTTCCTAATTGGCAGTGACATCTTGATGCTAATAAGATAATGATGATGCCAATGGAAGATGAAGTGATGGGGACACACAAAACCAAAAGGACACCAGGAAGGGCTTCCTTAAGTAGTAGGACACTTCATTGAGTGGAAAAAATGCCTCTCATTGTTCTCATTTCTGTTCTTTGGGTTTTGGTTTTGTATGTTTTTTAAATATATGGTAATTCTTTTATCCCTTTTATGTTTTATTTAACCTCACAGTATCAGTGTTCCAGCTGCTTTAAACAGAGAACATTCCTGTGACCTGTTTCAGAGAGAGAAAGTGTTTTAAATTTCCTAAGCCTTTCCTATTATAACATTTCTTGTTAAACACCTGACATACAGAGATAACCTGTACCCATTTCACTCTGGTACCAGGGCTCTTTTGTTGCTACTGCTTTTATGCAACAAGCTGTGCATGAGCAAAATTTTACTTAGTCATGTTGATCCTCCTAATATTTCCAGCGCAGCAGAATATTGCCATGAAATAAAACTAAAAAATGGCTAATTTTACTAGACTTTGTGCCTTTACTTGAGGGTAACTACAACATTATAACCTTCCTGGCTCTGTACCATTGCCAGGAGGTAACAAATGTACCAAATAAAAGCTGTTGCAAAGATGTGCTCATGCTCTAGGAGTCTGGTCTAGTTTTCTCTAGATACAACACAATTTCATGTTTCTGTAATTATATTTCAGTCACATGTATAAAATCAATCCTGCAGACTTAAAATTACTTGCTGCTTTTGGTTCATCATGTAGGGGCACGTTTTAATTCTCCGGGAAGGTTAATAGCTTCATGCATTCATTGTTTAAGTAATTCCTTAAATCCTCAATGCTCACATGAGCAACGTTACTGGCTTATATTTTCTTTTATTAAAATATATTGCAGGAAATACCTTAGAGCTACTTCATTAAGTTCCATTGTAAAATGCTGTGTGCCTCAGAAAGAAATACTAATCTGTAATACTTGCTCTTAAAGGGAGACCTCAGCTCTCTACTTGAAAATCTTCATTAGAGACACCAGTAGGTGCTCCCGTTCTGCTGCTGATGCTGATGCCAGTGAAAAAAGGTTCCCTTCCTCAAGGGCGACTGTAGTATCAGGATTAGAATAAAGTTAGTTAAGGAAATGTTGATTCATCGGTATTTTCACCTCAGGTTGAGACAGTGCTACTCACAGCCTGGGTAAAACAAAAATCCCCTTTTTCCCCCCTGCCCCCCAGGGATTAGAGTTTTTTTCTTATTATTTTGAATATACACAGATGGAAGTGCAGAATGATTGAGCTGAGATCCATAAGGGGACTCCAAGGAGTGCTGAAGCTGTTTGTGAAAAGCTATGCTCTTTGAAATGGCCCCGTGGGTTCACAATGAGTATCATTGCTCTCCATGGTGGTGGTTGGGTTTGATTCCTTTTGCTAGGGGCTGGTTCAGTAAAATACACTTGGTGATGATGCTGGGTGGTGTACCTCAGTGAAAATGTATCGATTTTCAATTTCAAAGTCCATTTTTTGAAATGTTCTTACACTGTGTTTTTACGTACATTTGCTTGTAACTTAATTGCTGTATCTGTAAGCTGCTGCACATCCTGCTGATGTAGCTTAAAGAGCCATATAAAGGTGTGAGAAAGGTTCAAGAGATCTTTCTGGAGTAAGGAAGGAATTAAGGTTTTTTGAAAGTTGAATTCCTCAGGACTTGGCTCAGCTTGTTGCCTATACACTGTTGACACCTCATCTAAAGTATCTGTTGACTTCATATTTAAGGGTTTATGCCACTAAATGACTGAGCTCAGTAGGTCAGATGGTGCATATTTGGGAGCTTTAAAGACTTTTTCACAGCTGAAGAACAGCCACGAGAAAGAGCAGCTTAATGTCTGTTTTAAAACTGTTAAACCTGCAGAAACTCCTGAAGTATAAAATGGAAAAAACATCGATGCTTCCTAAGGGAAGCTGTGTGATGGAACATTTCCAACGAGGAAGGGAAGGGAGACAGTGTGAGCAGAGGAGAGCACAGAGGACAGCAGTGATGGTTATTGTGTGAGAGATGATTAAAGCAACTGCTAATGCACTCTGTGCTTTCTGGGTATTTGAATGGCAATACCTCCCATTGGTTCTCTCAGACAGTGACACTCAGAGGCGCTGCCAAGAACCTCCCTTTTCATAGAGTTTATCTCAGTCCCATTATTTATTTCACTTTTGAAAATAGGCTTTATATTATTCTGCCTGAGGAAATGGAAGAGTGTAATAAAAAGCTGGGGTTGAACAGCAGTGGCTTCCTCTGTTGCAGAAAGAGCTGTGGGAACTGGGTATTGGACAAACCTCCTTAGAAATAGGGGCAGGTAGATCAGTTCTTAAAAGGCTGGCAATGAGCACTCCATATCATGAAATCCTAATTATTTGCTGTAAGACTTTATTTCAATTCTCAGCTTACAGGATAATAAACAAGGCGTGTACACATCCATGCTCAGCTCATCCCTGAGGAGTAGGATTTAAACCACGTGAAGTTATTTTATTTATTTGGATTTTTAATCTGTGTTGGGTACTACCATTGGAACTCAGGTTTGTTTATTTTCTTTGTGGGTTTGTTTGTTTTCTAGTGCCTTTAATATATCACACTTGATAAATTGCTGACCCCCTCCATAGTCCATTAGCATAGCACAGCTCCCAGATGAATTGGGATGAGCTTGCTGAGTCAGCTGACAGAAGGAAGAGAGGAATTGTGTCTGGCAGCAGCACGGAGTTACTTTGGCTTCAGGTGGGAATGACCTCACATTTGTCATCTGTTGTTTATTCTCTTGTCCTCCGCTGCTCCAGGAGAACCAGTGGGGGCTGGTTGGATCGGAGCTTTTATTTGTTAGTGTCACTGTGTATTTATGGATTTGTTTTGCACTTGGTGGGGAAGGTGCAGAGGTTTATGCAGCGATCCTTGGAGACGTCGTGTCTTCAGCCAGGAGAAGGTTTTTTCACAGGAGGATGTGCCCAGTGGCTCCGGAGCGCACAGAGCTCGTGGTCATGAGACCAAACCGAGGTCTCGTTACTCCGCTGTTTCCTGGTCATGTACCAGGTCACGACAGCCAGTGATGCCACACACAGGCACCTCAGGGTGATATTAAGGATGGAACTGGTTTTGCACATAATTTGTGGGAAACAGGTCAGTCCTCAATACCGAACCGACAAAGGATTCAGACCGTGAGGTAGGAGTGAAACTCCTGCCTTAGGAAGCAGCAGGAATGGTTTTGGTTGACAGCACAAAACAAGATAAATACCACATTACCTCTTGGGTCAACTGCTTGTTGCAGTCCCTGTCAGGACTGTAACATTTTTATGCATACTGCACAATTTAGGATCAGACAGCTTTTTTTTTGTCTTTTTTTCCTTAACCTTGCTGTTCAAGATAAAGTGTAGCAAAATAGGATAGCATTTTGATTGCTGTAATCAGACCTACCACACTTACATGTTCTGAAGTGGTTTTCATCTCCTAATTTTCTGCTACCAGTAGCATTTATGGCCCACTTTGCTTCCTCTTGAAATCACAGCTTCTAAAACAGAGCAGCCACCATAAGAGGCTGCCAGAAGCCTTTGCAGCTCTGAACTCCTGTTTCTCAGCACCTCAATAATAGTTTTTGTCCCTGGATCCCAGGAAGCTGTTTTGGATCATGGCTGCTCCTTGTTCTTTCCTGATCATACTAAAATTTCAAGGGTAACATTAAAAAAGCCCTAGAAAATATCAGTCTGATGCCCTCCTTAGTTTCATGGGCTCTAACTACTAATTGCCTTTGAGAAAACCTAGCCCAAACTATTAACTTTTTTTATCTCCTCCTTCATTTTATCAGCAAATTTAATTAAACTGACCACAAAAGAACCCAAAAATATGAGTACAAAAGATATTGAATTTTTTGACAGATACGAATGCGCTAATTAGCTCTCAATTTAGTCATGTTTAAAAAAATGAAGTCTTTAGTACACATCTCTCCTTTTTTTTATTAAAAGTAGAGAATTAGAGAAGTTCCACCTGTCAAAGGATAAATAATAAAGCTTTCAGTATATTGAAACAATATTGGTAAATCTTACTGATATGCTGTTTATAAACAAAAAATACAGTGCTGAAATTCTAATGGGATTCTGCACTGTTGAATCTCCCTCTGGTTTTGAGAACAAGGCAATTTTTACTCTTTTTCTAGAGCAATTTAAATTGTTTCTTTTGTGTTGTATGGTTTTGCACTAATGTTTCTTTTCAGGCTCTGCTTTGGGGGGCCTCCTTTCTCCTTGTTTCTTATTGAAGCGCTGAGGATCATTTGAGTCAAACCCATTAACTTTGCCATGGTTTTCAATCAAGATCTTTGCAAAATGCCCAGTTCCACAGTGGCTTTAATGGAAAATATAGATTGCTTCATATTTGATTTAGACCTCACCCCTGTGCTTGTTTGCTTTTTTTCCCCTCCGGCTATCAAGCTTTGTATGATTTTTCTCAGTCTTTCCTTAGCATAAGCATGTAAGCTGGACAATTGCTCTGCCTCTAATTATTTTTGCACTGCTCTGAAAGCCATTAATGTTATTTCTGGTGATTGCAGCTAAAAATGAAAACATTCAGCGGGAAATCCAGGGTCTGCTGGAGTTAAGGAAAAGCTCCTCCTGAGTGAACATTTTTTCCTACCCATGTGGGCATGCAGGTCAAAATATAATTATTAGATCCTGGTTTGTCTCCATCCTGTGTTTATTTGGGATGGAAACACCGATAATCTTTAATGGAAACAGTAGCAGTGTTAACTGTGAGAGTGTAGGATTTATCAGCAAGGGACAGGATGATTTGGATGGGTAGGATGGGCTTTCCCTGCAGAAAAGGTAATTGCTGTTTGTGTCTCTTACAGGTGTTCCAGGCTGTGTAATGGGATTGTTCTTCCCAAGCCATTGGGTTGTTCTTGCAGGCTGCAGGTGGAAGGAAGCGTTGCTCTTTTCCAATCATCTAAAAGCATCTGAAAAAGCAAAGGTAAGGGACTCAAGGTTTTTCCAAAGGCTTGTGCAGAATATGACAAATACATGAGACTTCATCAGTTTATGAGAAAATGGAAACAATGTCATTTGTGTCCCAGCTGTGCTCCCAGAGCTCTATTTCCAAGCAGCCCTACACAGGAACGGGCAGGGGTGGCGATGGGACTGATCCAGGGATCTGTTTCACGCATTGTGAGATTTTGGAATGTAATTTTGGAGTGCAATTTATGAAAGTATAGGTTTTACTCATTAAAAATGTGCTTCCCAGCTTGAACAGGTCTAATACACAGTTAAACTTCTCAGCCTGCCTGCACCCAAACACAGATTTTGCACTTTGTAGGGATTCCAAAGAAAGGGGATAGGAAATATCGTCTACTATAAGAGAATTAAAGAGGAAAAAAAGAAAAAAGGAATCTAATATGGCTCAGGAGTCCCTCATGTTTTACAGAAGGCTTCTTCCATGGGCTCTCTTTCGCTTCATTTTGTCCTCCTGTGTTTGTCAGTCACCTTTTAAGTTTTGGCCTGAGAGCATCCTCAGTGCAAAACTGATAATGGGATGCTCAGAAGGATGGTCACTGGAGACAATCTCAGCAGGAAAGCCCTCATTCCATCACTTTCCAGTTTGTGCTGGACAGGGATTTTTATTTTACTTTTCTTTTTTGTCATACCATATTTCAGAGACATGGCCAGCTTGGCTTCTTGGGTTTTCAGCAACGCGGGCTGTTGGTTTTGTTAGTTTTTGTCATTTCCCTGGTGAAAAATCTGATGTCACCAACACACTCAGAGTGTACACAAACCTTGAGAGAAAAGAGCAGATTTGTTTATTGAAAAACATCCCCATGTTGCTTCTGGTGGCAGGGGAAGTGTAAAGGCAGAAAATTATTCAAACCCCATGTGTCCTGACTGCAAAGTGAATTTTTAGGAATATGGAGCACAATAAGCCAGCAGATTCACTAGAAAGCTTTTACTTTTTTTTTTTCTGGTTTATTTCATCATTTCCATTTGACCCTGTTTCCAAGGCACGAGTCTCCCCAGCTTCTCTGAAGTGAGCATATGAGCAGTACATGGATATCACAGCCATGTTTTAATATCCAGCTGCTATTTGTGTGCCAGTGGGGAATGGCTGCATGGCTGGCTGGAGAACCCTGGGTGAACCTGCTGCTTATGTGAAAATATTTCTGAATAACAGCAGTCAATGGCCATTTAATTTGGGCAGTTGCTGATCCTTGGCATAGATTGTTGAGAAGGTGGGATAGCAGAGAGAAAGCAGGTGGAATGAATGGAAGTATGGAAACTGTTCAGTGGCGAGGAAAGCGAGCTCACTCTTTCTTTGCCTTTATAGATAGAAGATTGGGGTCACAAAAGCTCCATGTGGGTTTAACATCCT